>NC_040903.2:217488629-217610331 GCF_004126475.2 Phyllostomus discolor | reverse complement strand
GGGGGACACAGCACACAGGGGACACAGGGGGCACAGCACACAGGGGACACAGCACACAGGGCACACAGGGGGCACAGCACACAGGGGGCACAGCACACAGGGGGCACAGCACACAGGGGACACAGCACACAGGGCACACAGCACACAGGGGGCACAGCACACAGGGCACACAGCACACAGGGGGCACAGCACACAGAGGACACAGCACACAGGGGACACAGCACACAGGGGACACAGCACACAGGGGACACAGCACACAGAGGACACAGCACACAGGGGACACAGCACACAGGGGACACAGCACACAGAGGACACAGCACACAGGGGACGCAGCACACAGGGGACACAGCACACAGGGGACACAGGGGGACACAGCACACAGGGCACAGGGCACACAGCACACAGGGGACACAGCACACAGGGGGCACAGCACACAGGGCACACAGCACACAGGGGGCACAGCACACAGGGCACACAGCACACAGGGAACACAGGGGGACACAGCACACAGGGGGCACAGCACACAGGGCACACAGGGGGACACAGCACACAGGGCACACAGCACACAGGGCACACAGCACACAGGGCACACAGCACACAGGGGGCACAGCACACAGGGCACACAGCACACAGGGGGCACAGCACACAGGGGGCACAGCACACAGGGGACACAGCACACAGGGGACACAGGGGGACACAGCACACAGGGCACACAGCACACAGGGGGCACAGCACACAGGGGGCACAGCACACAGGGGACACAGCACACAGGGGACACAGGGGGACACAGCACACAGGGCACACAGCACACAGGGCACACAGCACACAGGGGGCACAGCACACAGGGGACACAGCACACAGGGGGCACAGCACACAGGGCACACAGCACACAGGGCACACAGCACACAGGGCACACAGCACACAGGGGGCACAGCACACAGGGGGCACAGCACACAGGGCACACAGGGGGCACAGCACACAGGGCACACAGCACACAGGGGGCACAGCACACAGGGGGCACAGCACACAGGGGACACAGCACACAGGGCACACAGCACACAGGGGACACAGCACACAGGGCACACAGGGGGCACAGCACACAGGGCACACAGCACACAGGGCACACAGCACACAGGGGACACAGCACACAGGGCACACAGCACACAGGGGGCACAGCACACAGGGGACACAGCACACAGGGGACACAGCACACAGGGGGCACAGCACACAGGGGGCGCAGCACACAGGGCGCACAGCACACAGGGCACACAGCACACAGGGGGCACAGCACACAGGGCACACAGCACACAGGGGACGCAGCACACAGGGCACACAGCACACAGGGCACACAGCACACAGGGGGCACAGCACACAGGGCACACAGCACACAGGGGGCACAGCACACAGGGGGCACAGCACACAGGGGGCACAGCACACAGGGGGCACACAGCACACAGGGGACGCAGCACACAGGGGACACAGCACACAGGGCACACAGCACACAGGGCACACAGCACACAGGGGGCACAGCACACAGGGCACACAGCACACAGGGGGCACAGCACACAGGGGGCACAGCACACAGGGGACACAGCACACAGGGCACACAGCACACAGGGGGCACAGCACACAGGGCACACAGCACACAGGGGGCACAGCACACAGGGGGCACAGCACACAGGGCACACAGCACACAGGGGGCACAGCACACAGGGGGCACAGCACACAGGGGGCACAGCACACAGGGGGCACACAGCACACAGGGGACACAGCACACAGGGCACACAGCACACAGGGGGCACAGCACACAGGGCACACAGCACACAGGGGGCACAGCACACAGGGGGCACAGCACACAGGGGGCACAGCACACAGGGGGCACACAGCACACAGGGGACGCAGCACACAGGGCACACAGCACACAGGGCACACAGGGGGCACAGCACACAGGGGGCACAGCACACAGGGGACACAGCACACAGGGGACACAGCACACAGGGGGCACAGCACACAGGGGGCACACCACACAGGGGGCACAGCACACAGGGGACACAGCACACAGGGGACACAGCACACAGGGCACACAGCACACAGGGGACACAGCACACAGGGGGCACAGCACACAGGGGGCACAGCACACAGGGCACACAGCACACAGGGGGCACAGCACACAGGGCACACAGCACACAGGGCACACAGCACACAGGGCACACAGGGGGCACAGCACACAGGGGGCACAGCACACAGGGGACACAGCACACAGGGGACACAGCACACAGGGGGCACAGCACACAGGGGGCACAGCACACAGGGGACACAGCACACAGGGGACACAGCACACAGGGCACACAGCACACAGGGGACACAGCACACAGGGGGCACAGGGGGCACAGCACACAGGGGACACAGCACACAGGGGGCACAGCACACAGGGGGCACAGCACACAGGGGGCACAGCACACAGGGCGCACAGCACACAGGGCACACAGCACACAGGGGACACAGCACACAGGGGGCACACAGCACACAGGGGACACAGCACACAGGGGACACAGCACACAGGGCACAGCACACAGGGGGACACAGCACACAGGGGGCACAGCACACAGGGGGCACAGCACACAGGGGACACAGCACACAGGGGACGCAGCACACAGGGGGCACACAGCACACAGGGGACACAGCACACAGGGGGCACAGCACACAGGGCGCACAGCACACAGGGGACACAGCACACAGGGGACACAGCACACAGGGCACAGCACACAGGGCACAGCACACAGGGGGCACAGCACACAGGGGGCACAGCACACAGGGGGCACAGCACACAGGGGACACAGCACACAGGGGACGCAGCACACAGGGGGCACACAGCACACAGGGGACACAGCACACAGGGGACACAGCACACAGGGCACAGCACACAGGGCACAGCACACAGGGGGCACAGCACACAGGGGGCACAGCACACAGGGGGCACAGCACACAGGGGACACAGCACACAGGGGACGCAGCACACAGGGGGCACACAGCACACAGGGGACACAGCACACAGGGGGCACAGCACACAGGGGGCACAGCACACAGGGGACACAGCACACAGGGCACAGCACACAGGGGACGCAGCACACAGGGGGCACAGCACACAGGGGGCACAGCACACAGGGGACGCAGGGGGCACAGCACACAGGGGACACAGCACACAGGGGGCACAGCACACAGGGGCACAGGGGGCACAGCACACAGGGGACACAGCACACAGGGGGCACAGCACACAGGGCACACAGCACACAGGGGACACAGCACACAGGGGGCACAGGGGGCACAGCACACAGGGGACACAGCACACAGGGGGCACAGCACACAGGGGGCACAGCACACAGGGGGCACAGCACACAGGGGGCACAGCACACAGGGCACACAGCACACAGGGCACACAGCACACAGGGGACACAGCACACAGGGCACACAGCACACAGGGGACACAGCACACAGGGCACAGCACACAGGGGGACACAGCACACAGGGGACACAGCACACAGGGGGCACAGCACACAGGGGGCACACAGCACACAGGGGACACAGCACACAGGGGGCACAGCACACAGGGGGCACAGCACACAGGGGGCACAGCACACAGGGGACACAGGGGACACAGCACACAGGGGGCACAGCACACAGGGGGCACACAGCACACAGGGGACACAGCACACAGGGGACACAGCACACAGGGCACAGCACACAGGGGGACACAGCACACAGGGGACGCAGCACACAGGACGCAGCACACAGGGGGCACAGCACACAGGGGGCACAGCACACAGCACACAGGGGACACAGCACACAGGGGACACAGCACACAGGGGACACAGCACACAGGGGACACAGCACACAGGGGACGCAGCACACAGGGGACACAGCACACAGCACACAGGGGACACAGCACACAGGGCACAGCACACAGGGGGACGCAGCACACAGGGGGCACAGCACACAGGGGGCACAGCACACAGGGGACACAGCACACAGGGGACGCAGCACACAGGGGGCGCAGCACACAGGGCACACAGCACACAGGGGGCACAGCACACAGCACACAGGGGACACAGCACACAGGGGACACAGCACACAGGGGACACAGCACACAGGGGACGCAGCACACAGGGGACACAGCACACAGCACACAGGGGACACAGCACACAGGGGGCACAGCACACAGGGGGCACAGCACACAGGGGACACAGCACACAGGGGACACAGCACACAGGGGGCACAGCACACAGGGGACGCAGCACACACAAGTCTCGACAGCGCCGCCCCCACAGTGAGGCCAGCACCGGTCTGGTCAGAGCACGGGACGCTGTCCGCAAGCCCAGCACTGGAGCTGGCGCCCCCCCCCCACCCATGTCCCTCAGGGAGTGGGCACCAGGAGGAGCCCCCACGCTCCCTCTCCTTCCGAGGCGCTGCCAGGAGCAGCAGAAGTGACCGCACCATCCTCCTCCCCAGCCACACAGGGACACCGCCATTTTTTTTTAAGTAACTTCTAACAAAAAGCTCACAGGGGCTGGTGTGGCTCAGTGGGTTGGAACGTCATCCCATAAACCAAAAAGGCTGCAGGTTCCACCCCCAGTCAGGACACATGCCTGGGTTACAGGTTCAATCCCCAGCTGGGGCACTTGCAAGAGGCAATCAATCAGCCCTGGCTGGTGTGGCTCAGTGGACTGAGTGCCAGCCTGCAAACCAGAGGGGTCACTGGTTCAATTCCCAGTCAAGGCAGATGCCTAGGTTGCGGGCCAGGTTCCCAGTGGGGGCCCATGAGAGGCAACCACACACTGATGTTTCTCTCCCTTTCTCTCTCCCTTCTCCTCTCTCTAAAATCAATAAGCACGTTTTAAAAAACAGAAGTTTATTATCTCAGTTTCTGTAACTCAGAAGTCCAGGTAAGCTCAACTGAGTCCCCTGCTTAGAGCCCCAAAGGCCAAAACCCAGGAGCTGGCAGGGCCGCCTTCCCTGCTGAAGACCATCCGCACTGCCGGCCAGACTCGCTGTCGTGAAGCCGTGGGCCAGAGGCCCCGCTTCCTCGCTCCCCAGCAGCCCTCGGCCACCACCAGCCGGGTCCAGTCCCCGCCTGCGGCGCCCACACCCCCCACGCGCCCCCACCGCCCCTCTACCAGCGGCCAGTCAGGGCCCACCGCAGCCCCAAACCCAAGTCCTGGGAGCCGGCCTCTGTGCTGAGGGGCGCCCGCGGGCAGACGGTCGGACGAGCTCCCCACTGCAGGGTCTGTGGCCTCAGTCACATCTGCCAAGTCCCCGCGCCCTGTCTCACGGCCACAAGCTCCAGGGACCACTGAGGGGGTCATCCTGCCTCGCACGACCACGTACCACAGGGGGCTGAGCGGGCCACTCTGCCGCCCAGGCCTTCCTCTCAGCTCTCAGCACACACGTCGCCCACCCAAGGGGCCGTCTCGAGGACGGCGCTCTGCCACCACAGCAGCGGGCCGCGTGCCTGCCGTGCACCAGAGCCCCGGGGCCGCAGGGGCACGCGACAGGCGGAAGGAAGGAGAGCACCCTCGGGCCCTCGCCTCGAGCCTGCGGGGCACAGTGGACGCTGTCTCCCGGAGCCGGTCCTCAGGCCTGGGAAGGGCACTGAAAGCCTCGCCCACGCAGGTGTGTGGGCACGTACGCGGCCGGGCCAGGACCGAGCTCGCAGACCCTGGGCCCACGGGCAACAGCAAACGACCGGGAGCTGCAGCACGGGCCTGCCACCCCCGACTTACAACCACTGGCCGGGCTACGCAGCTACGACCCCGCCCCTTCTCTGATCTACCCCAGGGCTGGGGCACTTCTCCGCACCCTGCCCTTTCCCTCTCTTGAGGAAGTAAAAATAAAACTTTGCTCTCGGCCTTTCCCTCTCCTGTGAATTCTGTCGCCGCCCAGGTCACAGGCCACCCTCGCATCAAGGGTCCATGCCGGCACCCCCAGGAGAAGTAACTACTCAGAGCCTAGTTAACTGCGAGGCGGAACTCTCACAGCAAGGTTACAGAGTAACTTTGCCCATGTTGACTGTAGTGGTTTTTTAAACAGAGCTTGTATTTTGTCTTCTCATTACTCTGAAAAATAATTTTCATTGATTTTACAAAAGTTTCAGTCCATGAAGAACAGAAAATGTAAAAGGACATTTATACCTGTTCTTCCTGTCTCCGACAAGGCTGATGAAATTCACATCCAACATCACAACCAGCTCCCCAAAGGCAGCACTGTCCAGTCTGGGAGCCAGCCTGTCCCGGGCAGGAAGCAGGGCAGCCTCAGACCTTTCGGCAGAGTAATCCAAGGAAACACAGTGTCCGAAAACCCGGACTCAACAGCCACTCTCGGGGGCGGGCGGGCCCACAGGGGTCTCTCTGTTCCCCAGCCTCCAGGGAACAAATTTACCCAAGACCCCACGTTGCGCCCGACTCTGCAAAGGCTCAACGGGAGCCGTGCAAACCTGGCCCAGAGGTCAGCCAGAGCAACCAACAAGATCAACTCACAAGACTGACAAATGCACTCTCTCCACAGCCCAGGCGCTGGGCCTGGGGGAAAGGGGCCGACCGGGGCCCCAGCCGCAGGCGCCCCACCGAGGGAGCAGGGGTTCTGCTCCCGGGACCCGGGTCTCCCAAAAGCAGAAGGCATCCTCTGGCGTTGTTATTTCCTCCCAAACCCACCAACAGGTTAACCGGCAGCAGCTGCTGTGCTGCGGCAGCAGGCCGGCGGGAGGCGGGGCGTTAACAAAACCCACAGCCCAGCCCGCTGCACCTCGGCACTGACCCAGCTGCGCTGAGAACTTCCGACCCCACAGCACACCTGCCCGCGGACGCCCGCGGCGGCTCGCTCCCTGGCTGCCGGGGCCTGGGGGCCGCCCAGTTCACCTCCGCAGCAGGCGGTGGGTGAGTAGGCTGTGGGGGATCCAGACACGGAATATTACCGGGCGCTTAAAAAAAAAAGTGCTGGGTTGCCCAAAAAGTCCGTTATGTTTTTTCCATAGAATAAAAGACACACTTCTCATTTTTCACCAGTAACTACCGATTTGGGTGTTTTGAGTATGTTAGGCATCTCCCACCATCGGCTTCTAGAGGGGAGAAGCCAGGGTGCTGCTAAGCACCTCCCAGAGCACAGACAGCTCCACAGTGCTGGGAGCCGCCCCGCCTGGTAGCAGAAGCTGTAACCCCCGCCAAGGCTAAGGCTGAGGGAACAACCTTGGACCGTAAGCCAGCAAGGAGACAAAGCTTATCTCCCTGGCAGGAGCACCACTTCTGCTCCTTTTACTTCATCCATAACTAGCCCCCAGTGCCTGGTCGGTTAGCCAAAGACGGGTAAGATTCCCCAAGGGGGGAACGATCTAAGACAGGCACGATCACATTGGAGGCCCC
Source organism: Phyllostomus discolor (assembly GCF_004126475.2). Taxonomy (NCBI): domain Eukaryota; kingdom Metazoa; phylum Chordata; class Mammalia; order Chiroptera; family Phyllostomidae; genus Phyllostomus; species Phyllostomus discolor. The sequence goes on along the minus strand of NC_040903.2, from coordinate 217,602,922 downwards.
CAGGAAGGACTTTGGGGGCTACAGCAAAAGGGGGTGATGGCCCTCACCCATCAACTTTGACATAGCCTGAGTCCTCTTCATCTGGGAGAAAAATCTCCTTATCCCTTGGCTGCCTTACTTCCCTTGCTTCACCTAAGCCTGAAACAATGACAGAGGGTGGTGCAGCCCTGTGCTGGAAAGGGTTGGTTCCCCGGGGGATCAGGCCTAAGAAAGAACATGTAAAATCCTGTGAAACCTGCTTTGTTTAGAATGCTCTCAATGAAATGATAAGGGCCCAAGGAGGAAGTAAGTTTGTTCCTTAAAGTCTTACAGCTCTTTGACCCTGACTTAAAATAGGCCCTCAGAGTCCTTTGTTATTGGATCCTTACTTCTGGGCAATGAGTAATGAGCTTTACCTGAATTCCTGGGTAAACGACCCCAATAAAAGCCATTGAGGAAAAGGCTCTTGGTCCTTCTCCTGTGAGAGATCGGCCACCTTTCCTCCCCAAGCAGGTCATGTCTTGGTAGACTTATCTCATCTGTGGCAGATGGGGGGCTCTGTGGACAAAGCTCCCCGACACCACAGCAAGGAATTACTTGGCCAAAATGTCAACAGTACTAAGAAAATTCACAAACCACTTCTGAAACGTCTGCTCAGTCACAGCACCTTCTCCATACACTTGCGCAAATCTTTTTTGCATTTGTTGCATTTTTACCTTTCTTGGAACAATAAAGCATAATACACCAAAAATATTGCGTGTCTTCTTCCATCTTCAATATTAAAACAGTTGCACAAAAAATTCACCAGTTTTGATGCTTTTTTAAAGGCACACCGATTGTGACAGCTGTCCCAATACACTCCAACAAAACTGTTTCGAATGAAGCTAAAGACAACTGAGCGCTACCAGAGCCACTGTACGGAAAAACGTAACGGAATTGTGGCCAGCCCAACAGCAGCTATCAGGGCCACGAACAGCCGCGGAGGAACCTTCAACGCGCGTTGCCAAGTGAAAGCCGCCAGGCGTGAAAAGGCTGCATACCTGTGGTCAGAGCTATTTGGATGGATGGGGGCGGCCGGGGGTGCCTGGGCGGAGCAGAAGGAGTTTTAGGGCAAGGGCGGGCACAGGTCGTCGTACCGACACCAGCAGTGAACCCTCATCTGAACTACGGACTGCAGTTACTGATAGCGCACCGACCCCGGCTTTGCCAGCTGTAGCCAACCACAGCAAACACAGCAAGGGGAAGTGCTGGGGCAGGGGGAGGGGCAGGGCGGGGGGGGGGGAGGGGCAGGGGCGGGAGGGGAGGGCGGGGAGGGGAGGGAGGGGAGGGAGGGGAGGGGAGGGGGGGAGGGAGGGGAGGGGAGGGGAGGGGAGGGGAGGGGAGGGGAGGGGAGGGAGGGGGGGGAGGGAGGGAGGGGAGGGGAGGGGAGGGAGGGGAGGGGAGGGAGGGGAGGGGGAGGGGAGGGGGAGGGGCAGGGCAGGGCAGGGGCAGGGGCAGGGGCAGGGGCAGGGGCAGGGGCAGGGGCAGGGGCAGGGGAGGGGAAGGGGCAGGGGAGGGGAGGGGCAGGGGCAGGGGAGGGGCAGGGGCAGGGGGCAGGGGCAGGGGCAGGGGCAGGGGCAGGGGCACGGCACTCGCGACCCTCCGCTCAATTCCTCCGGTAACCCTAAGCGGCTCTAAGCTACAGTCTATTAATAAAAGCCAAGGTCGAACTCCGCTTCCGGTCGGGAGGGGCGAGCCGGTGTAGGCGGCGGGATAGGACTCATGCGTGGGACAGCTCGCGCGCCCGGGCGTCGGGGGCCGGGGAAGTGCCACGGGGCCCCGGTCCAGGGGGTCCAGGCGCCGCACCCACCCTCAGCCACCCTCGCCTGCCTCCTACCTCCCGGACTCGGCCTGGCGCGCTGGCCCCTGGGCCTGGGCGGGGGCCGAGGCGGCGGGGTGGGCCCCCGGGCCCCCGTCCCCGCGCCGGGCCTCGTCCCGGGCCGCCTCCGCCGGGAAGACGGGCGGCGAGCCCAGCAGCTCCACGTCGGTCACGGTCTTGCCGATGGTGAACCAGTCGTTGATCTGGTCCACGGTGAGCTTGCGTAGCATGGTCGCGGCCCGCAGCCGGCGCCGCCTCAACCGCCGGGCCCAGCGGTGGAAACTGGCGTCGGCGGGCCCGGGCGTCGGCGGGCACTCCACGCTGCGTCGGCGCGCTCGCAGCCCCGCCCCACCAGAGGCCCTCCAATCAGAGCGCGCCAGTGCCCGAGGCCCGGGCCTCGTGCGGCGCGCTAGGCCTGCTGGGAGCTTGGCTCGCCCCGCCCCATCAAGGAGATCTGGGCCGAGGGTCTGTGGTCCCCAGGGGCGGCGTGGGAGGTCCCTTCGCTCTCTGGGCGTCGGCAAGGTGTCTGCAGACGCGAGGTGTGACACGTGGCCTCGGGTTTCTGCCCTCTCCCTCTGGGGGCTGCTACACAGCGTTTATGCAGCACCGCCTGTACGCCTGGGCCTGTGCAGGGCCGCAGGATACCGCAGTGACGGAGCTCAGCGTGCGGAGGTGGAAAGCAAACCCGGGAAGGGATTTGTGCTTGTGTTGTCGTGGCTGCAAAAGTGGAACACCTTGCACCTAATTTGGGGGAGAGGGCAGAGCAAGGAGGTCAGGGAAGGCCTCTTGGAGACAATGACACCTAAGCAGACGCCTGCGGGACACCCAAGGAAGAATCGGAACAGGGAGGGACTCAGAGGGCAGCATAGGAGAGGGGCACGTGGGCGGAGGTCTGGCCGCTGGCCGCCTTCATGGCTGAGTTGAGGATCTGGAAGAAGTTCTCTGAGGCCAGAACATAAAATTTATGTCATAAATAAACTGAATTCATCTTCCTTCTCCCTAAACGTGCACTGCCCTACCCACAGGTGCACTGCCCTACCCACAGCTAGGCAGGTGGTGAGAGGCACGGATTCGGAGGTCGTCAGCAAATAGACGGTGGTTAAAACCCCAGAAAAGCTGAAATAGTCCACACCAAACTCTAGATGAGCGAAGGGGGGTGGAGGACAGAACCCTAGGAAACAGCCTGAAGGGAGAGGCAGAGGGAAAATCCAGGCAAAGGTGTATACAAAGGAAGGAATAGGACGGGGAGAGTTGGAAGAATGACTACTGTCGGTGCCCAGTGCAGCATCTGATACTGTGGGGGGCTCTCAGGAAAGAGCTGTATGAAAGAATCCGTAGGAGGACCAACAGTGTGACGCCCGATCAGTTAAGGCTGGAATATGCCCCCAAATGCTCAAATAGATTCGCTCGAGAAACTGCAGCGTAAGTCAGACTAGGCAGGCTTGACCTACTGGTGTCTCACCCAAAAAAGAGAAAGAAGAAGAGCCCAGCATGGTACCAAACTGGGAGTCTCAGGTCCAAATCCTGGCCTCACCACTAACTTACATTGGGCTGGCCAAAACGTTTGTTCGGTTTTTCCTGTAAGATGGCTCTAGTAACGCTTAGTTGTCTTTAACGTCATTCAAAACAGTTTTGTCAGATTGTATTGTGACAGCTGTCATGGCAGCATGAGTTCTTTAAGAATTTATCAAAATTGGTGATTTTTTTGTGTAGCCATTTTAATATTGAAGATGAAAGAAAATACACATTTTCAGCATATTGTGTTTTATTACTTCAAGAGGGGTAAAAAACAAAACTGAAATGCAAAAAAAAAAATTGTATTGTGTATGGGGAAGGTGCTGCAACTGATCAAATGTGCCCAAAGCAGTCTGTGAAGTTTTGTGCTGGAGATGTCTCGCTGGTTGATGATGCTCTGTGGTTGGGTAGACCAGTTGGAGGTGACAGTGATAAAATGGAGATATTAACTGAGAACACTCAACAATCTACCACACAGGAGAGAGCTGACATACTCAAAATATCCCAATCAATAGAGTTCTTGCTGAAAATGAAAAGTGTGTCTTTTATTTTACAGGAGAAAAAAACTACAGGAACTTTTGGCCAACCCAATATGATGAGCTTTGGGCCATGTATTCTGACTATTCCAAATACTGCAGCCCTGATTTGAAAATACTTCAGCTTCATACTTTATGTGAAGTCTAGCTAGCACATGTTCTAAATTTCACAAAATACGTTGTAACCGCTAGCAACTCCGGACCTCGCTGGTGCTTGTGTTTTCTGGTATGTCACTGTTCCCACTGGCTGTGGTCCTTTGCTAATGTCACAGTGAATATGAGTTTCAGTAGAAGTTACTCTTCTTCTGAAAAGGTTTTATTTAACACATTTTCTTGAGGGCTTTTTCTATGGCCCTTAATGCTTTTGGGTTACTGTCTCCTTCCATCCTCTTGAGTTTGTAGTTTTTAACTACAGTTTGAAGACAGTGTGTTGATGATTCTTCAGTTTGGAGATTTTTTTTCTCATTTAGTTGCCATTTTCCTGGCTAAACACCAGTTAGCATTCTGTGTCTCCCAGACGGAATGGCTTGAGCTCCCTTCCTGTGGTGTGGTAAGTCTCAGTGCTCCACACATACCCCTGCTCATCTTGCATTACCGTCTAAAGCTCAGTTAAAAAGAGACAGCTCAACGGCTCCCAATCGGCTTGCAGACAGCTAGGCCGGAGCAGGTGGGCAGGCTGCTGGAGACCTGCAGCCTTGGAGGTTTGCGTGTTTGCACTCCCGGAGCAGGTGAGCTGCAGACCCACAGGGAAAACAACTGACAGCCATTTCAGTCGCTATTGATGCCCAAGCTGCATGGTTCCGGGTTGTGGGCTGTGTTGGGTGTTCACCTAAAGACATTACACGTCTGTTGATCTCAAGTCAAGTTTGAAGTTCAAAAGTTTTGTCTTGACATAGCTTGACAATGATGGTCTTCAAGTTTTGCCTAAATGTTTGCTGCCCTTAGCAGTTTTCTAAAACGTTCTAAGTCTAAAGCGTCCTTATTCTGAGACAGTGGTTCCCAGACCTGGTCCTCATCTCAGGACCCCTTTGCACTCTTTAAAATAATTGAAGACCCTGGAGAATTTTTGTTTATGTGCATTACATCTACCTTTTTAGGGATTACAGGTGGTTTCTTTTTACTTTTTAATTCATTTTAAAATAATAAAACTATATGATGTTAAAGAGAATATTTTTATGAAAAGTAACTATTTTTTATTTTTATTTATTTATTTTTAGAGAGGAAAGGGAGGGAGAAAGAGAGAGAGAGAGAAACATCAATGTGCGGTTGCTGGGGGTCATGGCCTGCAACCCAGGTATGTGCCCTGACTGGGAATCGAACCTGTGACACTTTGGTTCACAGCCCGCGCTCAATCCACTGAGCCACGCCAGCCATGGCGAAAAGTAACCATATTTTTAAAAATTTTGCCCTGGCTAGTGTGGCTCAGCGGATTGAGCACCGACCTGCGAACCAAAGGGTTGCTGGTTCAATTCCCAGTGCAGGCACGTGCCTGGGTTGCTGGTGGGGTCCCCAGTGGGGGTATGTTTGAGAGGCAACCACACACTGATGTTTCTCTCCCTCTCTTTCTCCCTCCCTTCCCCTCTCTCTGAAAGTAAATAAATAAAATCTTTTTAAAAATAGGTGGAATAAACGAATGAATTAAATCTTTCAAAAATAATTTTTAAAATTAAAATAACATTTTTTTTTGCCCTGGCTGTTGTAGCTCAGTGGATTGAGCACCAGCCTATGAACCTAAAGGTCACCAGTTTGATTCCCAGTCAGGAACATTCCTGGATTAAGGGACAGGTCCCTGGTTGGGGACATGCAACCCCAAACCTATGGGGGCAACCTATGGTTGTTTCTTGCACATCAACGTTTCTTTCCTTCTCTTTCTCCACCCCTTTCCCTCTCTAAAAATATATAAAATCTAAAAAAATAATAATAAATTGTCAAAGATCTCTTAATGTCTGCCTTCCTGGAAGACAGCTGGATTCCCATACCTGCTTCTGTATTCATTCTCTTGTGACATCACAAGTCGCATAGCCTCTGGAAAAGTCCACCATACACTCATGGAAAATTTTAGTGGAAAAGTCAATTAATATTTTACCATTAATAGGAAAATAATTTTGACCCCCTTGGGGCCTTGGAAACCCCGAAACCACGCTTTGAGAACCACCGTCCTACAGTGGCAAGCAAGCCTTCCAAGTTTCACATACAGCTTCAATTGACTATGAACTTTTCTCTCAGGAGCAGGACCGTGTCTGTTGATCTCCCCCCCCATCCCACCCTTCCATCTCAGCTCCTTTCCTCCTGCCTGAGTAATGAATGCTCTTCTTTCTTTCTCTTTTTTTCTCCTTGCAGATGCAGAGGTGAGTATTCCCTCAGCCCCAGTTTGTCTGAAATGTCATTTCACCTTCTTCACTGAATGTCAATTTCCATACACACTGAATCCTAGATTGGCAATTATTTTAAGATTTCTTTCTTTTTTTAAAGATTTTATTTATTTATTTTTATAGAGAAGGGAAGGGAGGGAGAGAGGGAGAGAAACATCAATGAGTGGTTGCCTCTCATGCGCCCCCTGCTGGGGACCTGGCCCACAACGCAAGCTCGTGCCCTGACTGGGAATCGAACCAGAAACCCTTGGGTTCACAGGCCCGCGCTCAATCCACTGAGTCACAGCAGCCAGGGCACAGTTGTTTTTAAAGTCTGTGTGTGTTGGGTCCAGTGTCTGGAGCCCCTGTGGAAAGTTTGATATTGGTTATTGAGTAGAATTACTAGGCACGGAATAAATGCATGAAAATATCAGAGCAAAGATGTTAATAGTGCAAAGAGAAATGGCAAGAAAACCTCAGCGACGGAGGACTCAGTTTCTCAAGCTGTAGCTGAGTAAGTAAGGACGGCCCCTTTTTCTGGTTGACAAACTCGTCCACTTTGTCCAAGCCCTTCCCGGTGTCGGCACTGGAAGTCCCGCGTCCGGCACAAATCCCGAGGGTTTGTCACTATTTTTCCACCCAAGCCCCTCCCTCGGCGCTCCGCCTCCAAGCCTGCAGCATCGGAGCGGCCGCTGGGGGCGCTGTGGTGCGCCGCCGCGGCCTGGGACGTGTTCCGGCTTTGGGCAGCCGCCGCTCCTTCCGCCTTCCCGGCAGGCCCTAGCGCGGCGCCTGCGCATTCGGTGACCTTTCCGAATCGTTGGCTGTGCTGGTTGGAGCGACCTGAGCCATTGGTCCTGCGACGAAGTGAGTGAGGGAGTCGGGCCCGGCGCTCGGCGGGGGCAGCCGGGACGGTGGGGGACGGGACGGTGGCCGGCGGAGGCCCGGGCCTGAGTGTGCCCGCGGAGAGAGCCGGCGGCGACCGGACCCTCCCCAGCCCTACGGCAGCCCCACCTCAACCCCCGCTGACCTTGGGGCCCAGGGGCGCCCCTGCCTGCGCAAGTTTTCCCGCTCCGGCCCCGAAACTGGAGAAGCCGGTCCAGGGGTCAGGGTGAGTGGGCGGCGGCCGCCCCCGTCCCCCTTTGGTGGGGAGCCGCCGCGCCGAGGTCACGCCGCGGCCAGCGACGAGCCAGAGTCCAAGCAAGAACCCGTGCCCGCGCCTAGCACCTTCCCCACGAGGCTCTCAAGTTCCCGCAACACGCTTGTCTCCAAGTGGGACTGCGTGTATGCCGTGGGGGAGGGGGAACGGGACCAAAACGGGGCCGAACTCGGCCGGTGAGCCCCGGCCTGGGGCGCAAGGGCTCAGACGTCCCTTCCAGTGAGGTCGCGGAGCGGTTTTACTGTGAAGGTGTCAAGGCCTTTGCAGACTGAAACAGACGCGATGGACACCGGATTGGCCTTTGAGTAGCATGGGCCCGTGGTGCTGTGCATCCCGCTCGCAGAGCCGGGAGATGTGGATGGCCGGAGGGGCCCCGGGCGGGAAAAGTAGGGGTCTCGCTTTGTTGGACGTTGAGAACACGGCACTTGCCCGGCCCAGTGTGGGAACTGTGGTTCAGAGGAAAGTCCTGGGGGAAGGTGAGTGTTTGCAGGGTAGGGATAGCGGTCAGGATAGCTGTGGGCGATGCCCGGGCCCCTGGCCCCGAGCAGAACGCCAGGACAGCACTTGTGTCTTTGGTCCCTTCGTACCCACCTCCTCTGCACCCTCCGGATCAGCACCCGGCCTCGCCCAGAGGGCCCCCTCCACCCACTCCTGTCTGAGAGCCGCTCCTCCTGTTCGCCCTCCTGCTGTAACCGGATGTGTTGCCGTCAGCTCCGTGAGGGACTGCTCCAGTCATTTACTGAGTTCTTGCTCCACACCAGGCGCTAGGCTGGGTTTGGTACCTCCCCAAGTTCCACCAGGTGCGGGGGTCCAGGAGGAGGCAGCCCTGTTTCCCACAAAGGGAAACTTCTGGAAGGACAGCTTCAGGAGCTTGCCCAAGGTCGAGAGCAGAGCAGGCAGACCTGGTTCCAACCCAGCCCAGGGTTGCAGGCTCCTGGCCCCTCAGTCCCCTGGAGCACCTCCCGCCCCGTGCACTGCTGGATGCTGCGGGAGAGGCCCACACTCTGAGCCTCCGAGCCCCGCCCCTCCCAGGCTTCCAGGGGCGGCCTCCGTCCCACTAGGGTCCCCTCAGGCTCCTTCTCCAGCAGGTCGTTGGTCTCTGGGAGCCTCGTGCCGGCCGAGCATCTGGGCTCCATCTGAGGTTGGGGACCGCAAGGGCTTCCCAGAGGAGGACAGGGTCGCCTCCTGCCAGGGCCAAGCTCCAGGCTCCCCCGGGAAGAGCTGGGAGCCAGGCCCCGGGGGGCTGGCTCTCGAGGAGCAGGGCGGGTGGTGGCCGACGGCCTGCTCCAAGTTCTCCCTTGGAGGGTGGGGAGCGGTACAGGAGGCAGAGGGCAGGAAGCGCTTTGTGAATGCTGCACATCTGCGTGGGTTCTCAGAGTGAGAGCTGGGGTCTGGTCTCCGGCCTCCAAGGCCCTCAGGGTCCTGGCCCGCCTCCCCTTCCCCAGGGCAGCCGTGGCATTTTACGTAACAAGTGCACGGCAGAGGACGCCAGACACTGAACACCTGGCTCGGAGGAACCCATCTTCTGACAGCCCTCTGGGGTGGGCACCGTTTGGGGCCCCGTTTACAGGTGCGGAACCTGAGGCAGCTTAGCTCAGCTGGGGAGTGGCAGGGCGGAGCTGGGGTCTGGGTGGCCCCCGGGCCCTCTTTCCAACGCCCCCACCCTCCACTCGCACTCTGACCTGGGGGTCCCCGTGTGCGGGCAGCCGCCCAGCGCAGGCTCGGGTCCCTGCTGCTGAAGGAACGAGCGGTGAGGGCAGGGCCTGAGCCCCCGTAGGGGGTGAGGCTGCGTCACCGGGACACACAGGGGTGGGTTCATGCAACGCGGGAGGGCTGCGTGCCGGGGGTTCCTGACAGCGGTGGAATGGGTGCAGGCGGGAGACGGGGTGCTGTGACGTTCCCCGAGGTGACGGGGGGCAGGTGCCACTTGGAGCGTGAGGAAAGCATTGCTCAGAGACCCGCACGTAAAGGTGAACCGTCAGGGCAGAGACGGACGGCTTCCACTGGTCACATTCAGTGACTGGTGAACATTCCTATTCATGAAATAAGTTGTGTGGTAATTGCAGCTCTTGGGGCGTGGCCTCGTCGTCCGAAGCTGCGGCGCATCTGGCCGCAGACCTGCAGACTGAGGTGCACGTGGAACGTGGTGGCTGTGGTCAACAACCTGTGCTGTGCTGTGTCGCCGAGAGGCGGCCGTGGGGCAGTGGGCGTGTTGATGGGCCACATGGGGGAGGTCCTTTCCAGGGTGCACCTGTACGAAGCCCCCACCGTGATGCACACTTTCAGTACCCCACCCTTTTACACGCAGTTACACCTCAGCAGGGCCGAAGTTCAAAGCCGCACCGAGGTGCAGTCAACCACTGCATCGAGCCTGTGCGTCCGGCCCTCAGGGAACCCCCATGCCCTGGTCCCCCACACCCTGGCCATGCTCCTTTCCAGCGGTAAATGCCATGCCAGTGGTCCTTAGCAGGGTGGTGCGGACACATGAGGTCTCAGCCTAAAAGCTGTAAAAGCGATCTGGGGCACACCGTCAGTGGGGGGGAGCCCTGGGGGGACATTCGATGGCACTGCACGGTGGTGCAGGCTTGAGAAGCGAGCGGTGACTGAGTGCTGCGGTGGCCGAGGTCGGGGTGTCGAGGGGGGTGGCCCTCGCAGAGCCACGAGCAGGGGTCCCGAGTGGGTGCAGGTGTCGGGGGCACGTCTGGTGTCAGTGGGTCCCTGCTGTGCTGCTGGGGGAGATCAGGTGAACCTAGTGAGCAGAGGGACGTCCCGGCCGGTTCGGTGCGGAGCCACGGCCGTGTTAATGCGTGTCACTGTGTTCCCTTGCAGATGTTTCAGAGCCTCATGAAGAACGTCTGGGTCCCCATGAAGCCCTACTACACCCAGGTTTACCAGGAGATCTGGGTGGGAATGGGGCTGATGAGCTTCATCATTTACAAAATCCGGAGCGCTGGTGAGTGTCCGTGCCTGACCCGGGGGAGGTCAGGAAGAGAGCGCCTCTCGGAAGGGGTCGCGGTGCGCCCCGTGGAGGACGGCGGTTCGTAGCTGGGCGTGGCTGTAGGCGGGCCGGTGGGCCTCGCTAAGATGGCGGGGCACGCGCCAGCCCTGAGACATTAGGGGGCCGCTGGGGAAGCTTGAGGAAGACGGGGTATCAGGGAAGTGTGACTTTTCTCAGGTGCGACAGCAGTGGTTTCCACTGCAGAGCAGCTGTGCTGAGTGTGCAGGGATGCAGGCTAGCCTCGGGGGGGGGGGGAGTCACGGTGTCCAGTGTTTGTTTAACTGTTCCCCTCAGCTGTGCTGAACGTCGGAAGTGGTCATGGTAAAAGTTGCGGCAGGGCAGCCGTTTGGTTCTCAGTGGAGCAGAGGTGGGGCCCAGTCCTGTGTGCATAAGCGATTGGTCGGAGAGGGGAGAAAGGAGGAAACTTGGATGGCACCACGGGAGCTCGGGCTGTGGGGGAGCAGAGGGCCGTGCAGGCATGGGCAGACGGCCTAGCCGCTCCCGGAACGTCTGTGGTGGAAACCACACTTCTGGGCCGGGAGATGGGGAGGCCCTGTCTGTCTCCTGGGAGCTTCCTGCAGCAGCCTGGCTCGAGCCTCCACAGTGGGACGCACCTCGGGGTTCCAGGGGCCCTTCGTGGGGCGCTAATGTGACCATTTTCCTTCCTTTGTGTTTCAGATAAAAGAAGTAAAGCCTTGAAAGGTAAGGTTTTGCTTTTCAGCTGGGGGGTGGGGAGGGACACACCGTGGCACCGATCCCGCCTGGGTGTCTCAGTGCCCTGAACTGACTCTCTCTCGTGGTTCAGTCAGCGCACCGGGCCGGCCGAAGGTCTGCCACGTCCTTTCCACATGGTGGCTCTAGCGGCGCTCAGCTGTCTCCAGCTTCATTCGAAACAGTTGTGTCGGACTGTACTATGACAGCTGTCATATCAGTGTGCATTTTTTAAAAATTCACTCTGGCTGGTATGGCTCCGTGGACTGAGCGCTGGCCTGCAAACCAAAGGGTCGCCGGTTCGGTTCCCAGTCAGGGCACAGGCCTGGATTGTGGGCCAGGTCCCCAGTGGGGGGCATGCAAGAGGCAATCGATTGATGTTTCTCTCCCTCTTTCTCCTTCTCTTCCCTTCTCTCTAAAAAAGATAAAAAACAAAAACTTACCAGAATTGGTGAATTTCCGTATAGCCATTTTAATATTAAAGATGATGAAGATATGAAACATTTCAACACATTATGCTGTATTATTTGAAGAAAGGCAAAAACAACTGAAACACAAAATTTTTTCAGTGTAGGGAGAAAACTGTGACGGATCAAACGTGCCAAAAGCGGTTTGCGGAGTTTCTGGGTACTGTTGACATTTTGGCCAAGTAATTCCTTGCCGTGGGGCTGTCTATGCATTGGAAGGTGTTTAGCAGCACCCTGGCCTCTGCCCACTAGAAGCCAACAGCGGGGGAGGGCCAACATACTCAAAACATCCAAATCAGTAAAGTTACTGGTGAAAATGAAAAGTGTGTCTCTTACTTGATGGAAGAAACTAAAGGCCCTTTGGCCAACCCAGTAGAAGGCGCAATGGGATATCCTGAGCATGAGGTTCTGCTTCTTGTGGCCTGAGTGGTAGCAACCACTGCTCCCCACTGTGGGCCGAGGGGGAGCGCTGCTTGCAGGCGTGCCGAAGGCCGTGGGTGGGGCGCCCCGGGTAGCGGTGCGGGGGCGGCGCTGGGCAGCCCTTCACCTTGTTTCCCAAGCGACCGGGAGACTGGCCGTCTGCGTCCTGCTCACCCAGAGCTGCTCCTCGCCTTTGGGAGGCATTTCCCGGCCGCCACCCCTCCACCCACTTCCCCCCACCCCCTGCCAGGTGCTCGCCTGCAGGGGAGCTGCACACCTGTGCACCAACCCCACAGACCCCTCAGCTCCCTGGAACCTGGGGAGGCAGCTCTCTGAACTTCCTCAGACCAGTGAGCGCTGCGTCCCCTCCCTGCCCTGCTGGTGCTCACGGCGACCCGCTCTGCTGCTCCGCCCTAAGTCGGCTCTGTGTTTCTTTTTCCAAAGGTTCGAGCCCCGCACCTGCTCACGGCCACCACTAAGCAGCTGGACCCGAGTGCGCAGCGCGTGGAGCGTGGGCGGGCTGTGCGTCGGAGCTCTGTCCGGCGGGGAGGCGGCACGCTCTGTTGTAAAAGCCCCGCTTCCTTGCTGGCGGAATAAATGCCCCTGTGAGACACCACGGCCTGCTCCGTGTTCCTCCGCCGCTCCCGTGTGCCCGTCGACCCCGAGGCGCCCTTGTGCGCGGCAGGCAGGGTCGGGCTCTCGCCGGCTGGTCCCCCGTCCTCAGACGTCCGGAGGAGCTGGGGACCCAACCCTCCGGTTACCATAGCAGCAAGGGGTCAGGTCCAGGCGCTCACCTGTTGGATGTTCAATGTCAGCGAATATTTTTACACGGGGGTCCTCCCACTTGCCCTGGTGACCTCCAAGCCTCCGCTTTCTCCGTGGAAAGTGCAGACAATGGCGTGTGCGTTCTAACTGGAGTCCTTGTGAAAACGGGCTGGGGGGCGTGGTCAGGCATGGCGTTTCAGCTGACGGCCTTCCGAGGTGGGCCACTCAGACCCCGCGGCGGGGGGGGGGGGGGGGGGCGGGGGAGGGGCGGTGCACCTCCGGGAGATTTCCTCCGGAAGTCCAGAGTCAACTGCCAGTCCTCCAGTTTGGCTGATACCAGACGATGCTGCGTGGTGCCCATCTCCAGCCACAGCAGTGACCAGACAGACTCCTGGACACGTGTGTTGGAAACGGTTCCGAGAGGAAAGCCTGCCAGCAGGTGAGATGAGTCTGAGACCTGGCTCTCCGCTGGTCACCGGGGTCCGGCTGCCTCTCTGCCCTGCTGCCCCTCAGTGTCTCCAGTGGGCTGTGTTGGGCTGGCCCGGGGCCGGTGTCTGCCCGACGACCACCACCTCCTGGGGGCGCCTGGGCCTCTGTTTCGTTCGTGGGGTGGGATCAGATCCGCTCGAGGGGGGCCTGGTGGGAAGGCACTGGGCGGCCTCGGGGGGCACCGCGGGGGGTGGGGTGTTTGTGGGGCCTCCAGGGTAAGTGGGCCTGCGGGTTCAGAAAGACCCTGTCTCGAATTACTCACTGGGCTGTCGGGTCTCAAACCTGCGCTTGTGCGAACGTCACCTGGGGGCCAGTGACGTGCTGGCCGGACTGGCCCTGCGAGCCAGGACACTGTCTTCCTCAGGGACACCACCTGGGAAACCACTGACCCGTACAGGGAGCAGCGTCCGCCAGGGCCCTTGGGCGCACCCCACGGCTCCTTGGGTGCCCCCGAGGCTGGAGTTGTGGGTCCCGGTAAGGTAGTTCTAAGAACTGAACAAGGTGGACCTACAGGCCCAGGTACAGAGGGGGGAACTGAAACTGAGGGGCAGTGACATGCCGCAGGTCACCCAGCCAGGGCTGGGGCTGGGCCTTGGGCTCTGGGACACCTAGTCAGTTCTGGGCAGGAAGAAGTGCAGACAGGTGAAGTCGCGGATCAGGTCAGTTTTAAGGAGGTGTTTCAACACCGCAGAAGGAACAAATGTCTCACTATTTGTCTGCCGGTACTACGTGTCCGACCACTAGAACCTCCGTGTTCCTTCGTTCTGTGGTTCTCTCTGAGCCGCAGCTGCACTGCTGGGAGCACTGTGGTCGGAGAGAGAGCGCTTGGAGTGTGCGGGACAGCCCGCTCTGACAGTCACCCGGGGTCCTCGCCGCCCTGCGGCTCTCCGGGGAGAGTCTGAGAGAGCAGCGTTACTGGTGGGTGCAAGCTAAAGGGAGCGGAGCGTTCACACCCTTGAGTGTTTACTCCCACGGCAGTGGGGAACCCGGCCCCGCCCGGCGGCCAGGCCTTCACGGCACGACGGGAGCGTCCCCACAGTGACATCTCTGGAGCGAAGAACTGCTTGCCCACGGCACCGAGGAAAGCGTTCTCAGCGGGAGAAGTGTGTGCTGGCTTAGAAGCGTGTGTACGGGGCACTGCAGGGACGGCTGGCGGCACGGCCCTGAAACCTAAAACGAGAACACTCGCAGGGAAGCTTACTCGGGACTCCCGTCTGCCTCACCCCCCGTGGAAGCGGGAGCGCGTCGTGTGTGCTCCTCCTTCCCGGCTGCGGGGCCGGTGTGGTTTTCGCCGGCTTTTCAGTGGAGGCCGAGACCCCCAGTTCGAGACGCTTCTCGTCATCGTGTCCTGAAGAAACCCGACTTCAGACACAGAAGCACTTGTCGCTCCCAAAGTCGCAGCCTGGAGCCCCGTGAAACAGCGCAGGTTTTGAGGCGCGCCCTGTGCGGGCGGGCGGGCAGGAGGAGCGAGGTCCCTCTCTAGGGACTGCTGGGCGGCGGAGACAGGGCCGCGACCTCACAGTGGCTGGCCGTCCAAGTCCCCTTGGCCTTGCCTCCTGGTTCTTCTGGCTGGGTTTGGGCTGGGCGAATCCCCTTCATCTTGGAAAACAGTTTCGTGGGACACAGCTGAGAGCGACCCGTGTCACATTGCTGCAGGAGTCTCGGACCAGAGGCTCTGCTCCAGAGGGAGCTGCCGCTGAGGCCGGAAGGCCCTGCCTGAATGGCCAGCTACTGCAGTGAGGGTCTGTGCGACCCTTCGAAGCTGCGAGCCCCCAGCACGCCTGCCCTCCGGCCGGCCCTCCCCGCCGGCCTAGTAAACCACGGCCGGGAGCAGTCCTCACGGGCCGGCGGCTCTCTGGGCGAGTCCTCCCTCGTCCCGTGGGTGTGGTGGACAGGAAGACGCTTCTCCTGTCCGAGAGGCAGGGCCACCTGAGCGGTGAGAGGGAAAGCTGATGGACAGGTGAGCAACAGCTGGGAGCAAAGCCCTTCACCCGCCCGCGTTCCACTGAAGCAGGGAGGGCCCGCCCCTTCGCACAGAATCACCTCTGTTCTCCACATAAACGGAAGATCTGCATTTCATACTCAACCAGCGGGTGCCGAAATCCAGACACAATCGAAAGTTGGTACTTAGTAAAATGACTACTAAATCTTTAAAGGAGCTCTATCTGCTACCAGCCACTGCACGGTCCTGGGCCCCGGCCTCCCACGTGTCAGCCGTGGGCGCGGTCGAGGGCCTGCAGGCAGCCGAGGGGAGAGGGGTGAGGCCGAACCTGGGGGACAGGAGGAGTCCACCTCGGGAGGCGGGCAGCAGCCGGCTCGCAAAGGGACAGGAGGCTCGGGTGAGGAGGGGGGTGTTGTGGGACGGAGCAGTTCTGGGTGGGGACAGAGCAGGTCTCAGCCTGTGGCCCTAAAGGGGAAGGAACACCAAAGGAGCAGAGGTGCCAGCCGTGGGGACCCAGGGCCTCGACCCTGGGTGCTGGGTCAGTCGTCCACGTGGCCGCGCAGCCAGGGAGAGAGCCGGAGCGGAGCGGAAGACAGGACGCTGGGTGCTGAACTCTCGGCGGTGCAGGGCATGGTCTGGAGGCCCCTCGCCGGCAGTGGCAGGGAGGGGCAGCACCGAGGGCAGTGGCCCTGGGCGGGGGCAGCGGGCTGGTGTGCCGGCCCCAGGAGCGCGCCCCTTTACTACCCGTGGATTTGTTCAGCCCTGATCTTCCGGGGAAGAGGAATTGCTCTAACGACAGTGCTGTGGTCCCAGCCCGGCGGCTCGGTTGGAGCCTCTCCCAGTCCTCTAAGGCTGCGGGTTCGATCCCCAGTCAGGGCACGTGCGAGCATCGAGCACGAGTGCACAGGTAAGTGGGGCAGCAAATCCGTGCTCTCTCGCTCTGCCCCCCTCCCCAGAGCGGATAAATAAATGGAGAGGCCTGTCGCCCGCCAGGGACCAGCCGCCTGGACCGGGGGGGCGTGGGGGGCTGTAGCCAAGACTGAGGGCTCCCTCTGGAAGGGGGAGCTGTCTGCCGGCAGGGACTGGTAGGAAGTGACACAGGGCGGCTGGAGGACGTCAGAGGTGGGCCCACCCACCCCCGGAAGGTTGGCCAGGGGTCGGCCACTCCTGGAGAAGCTGCACCCAGGGCTTCCTCATTCTCAGAGCCCACCCACACCCCCAATTCCTCAGACTCTGGGAACAAGCTGGATGCACCCCAGGTGGCCTGTAGGTGGCGCCAGTGTGGCAGCTTGAACATGGTGACTGCCCAGAACTGTTGGCTGCTGGGGAGAGAGGGGACCCCACTCAAAGGAGCACCTGGGGGGGAGCCGGGGGTGCTGCAGCAGCCAAGAGGGACCCTCAACCTCACCTGCAGGCGGGAAGTCAAGCAGGCTTGTTGCCCCAAAGCCCCACAGTCCTCCCATCCAGGCCTTGTGCTCCCAGGACAGGGGAGAGCAGGGCCAGCCCTCCGAGGGTGAAACTTGGAACCCTGTGCTTTAACTTGGCTCGTGGGAGCCTTCCCATCACTGTGCCCCAGGGGTGCCTGTGCCCCAGTCGGAGACCCTGGAGGGGTGGCTCCTGCCACCCCCAGCCAGCGGGTCCCAGACGCCCTGTGCCAGGCCCGGTTTGCTCTCACCCACTGGGCCTGCCCCCACCCCTTGAGCCCCTGCTGACGCCCATTTCACAGGCGAGAAGTGGGGGCCCAGACAGGATACCTAGCTGGGGAGCGAACCAGGTAATGAAGAGCCAGCATTCGAAATCCGGTCACGCCCTGGCTGGCGTAGCTCAGTGGATTGAGCGCGGGCTGGGAAGCAAAGTGTCCCAGGTTCGATTCCCAGCCAGGGTGCATGCCTGGGTTGCAGGCCATAACCCCCAGCAACCGCACATTGATGTCTCTCTCTCTCTCTCTCTCTCTCTCCCTCCCTTCCCTCTCTAAAAAATAAATAAAATCTTAAAAAAAAAAAGAAAAGAAATCCGGTCGCCTGCTTCGGAGTGGGGCCCCGGGGTGGGAACCGGCTGTGCAGGCGGTGGGCACAGCCCCTCCCCTCCGGAGCGGAGTCCGGGTGCAGGCTGCGAGCGTGTCCCCACAGCGCGGGCAGCAGGGCGCCTGTGCCCTTCTGCCCCGGCCACTTCCCCAGCTCGCCCCCACACCTGCCCTGCCAGCCCCTCCCTCAGGTAAGTCGACACCCACAACCCGTGGCTCAGGTGCATCACAGTAGGCCTAGCAGGGTGCTGGAAGGTCCGAGGGACCCTTGGGAGGCCCGCTGCCACCCCACAGAGGGCCGACTGTGGGGCTGCCTCACCGTGGTGCACAATGGCAGTCAGGCACGTGACTGAAGGGCAGGCTGTGCCTCCTTTGAACGGGGCAGACAGGAGCCTGGTGTCTGTCTCGTCTCCGGCCTGAAACCAAGCGGCTCTTCCAGTGCGTCCAGCCCCGTGCCCCGCCCCCCGGGCACCCACCCAGGGGCCTGAGCAGCAGCAGAATCCACCCTGTGCACGGAGGTGCCGCCGGCTACCAAGGGTCTGCCCTCCATCAGCGGCAAGGTCCCCCGGGCCCTGGGTCCCCTGTCCCTGCCCAGACCCCCTTGCCACAGGACAGCCCCGCCCCACCTGGGCTCAGCTCACAGCGCAGAAGGCCAGGGCTCAGCTCACAGCGCAGACCCCTCCCAGAGCCCAAGCGCTGCCCAGCTAGGGCTCGGTTCCCCCTGAGGGCAAAGGTTCGCTCGCCTGATCCCAGCTGAGCCAGACATGGTGCCCAAAGTGGGGTCTGGGGCTGCAGCGACTGCTGCAGGGCAGGACCCAGGGCCCAGGGCCCAGGGCCCATGCTTTCAGGATCCCCTCGGGAGATTCTGAGCACACCCCGGTTCAGGACCCACCGGCCTGGAAGAGCCTGCCTGTCAAGGAAGCCTGGAGCAAGCCTCCTGCAGAACAGTCAGCCCCCCACAGTCCCACTGTCAGTGAGTGCGTGGGCACAGCAGGCGCCCCTCACACGCAGCGGCTGCAGCTGCGCTCCTTCAGAGATAACGCCTCCAGACCTCCCGAGGAAACTGCTTGGGAACTTGCCTCCTGCCCCAGGCCCTGATTCAGGCTGGGGGCACTACCAGAGCCCCGCCCCCGCCAGCGCCCAAGGTCACAGCAGGGAGGCCTGGGCTCGGGGTCAGCTCTGGGCTTGGGCACTCGGGGTCCAGCCAGCAGGCTGGGCTTGTCCACTGCTCTCCAGCCTGAGCTGGACATCAGGCTGGGGGCCTCAGGGTCCCCCGCCGTTCTGCCTGGTGCTGTGCCCCCCAGGCAGGTTCCACTCCAACCCACAGCTGTGGTCAAATATGTGTACCCACAAAGATGTAGCCAATGTCAGCTCTGACCGGGACACCCCTGCCCCTGTGCCTCTCCAGCTGGGCTGCCCCCACCACCACCAGGCCCTTCGCCCAGGAGGGTCACACTCTCCAGGAGCCAGGCTCCCCCCCACCACCACCCCCGCTGCCCACCTGTCAACCATCCAGCAGCCAGGCCCCAGCGTCCCAGCCTGTGAGCCAGGGCTGCTGACCCCCGTTCACCAGGAGGCGGACCTTCAGCCCACAGGAGACGCATCACACAGAGCCACCATTGTCTCTGGTGGCTGACCTCCCCAACTCCATCTCGGCCCCTCCCGTCTCCCGGCTCTGCCTGGGCGCTGCAGCAGGCTGGAGGGGGAGGGCGCCCGGGTTCCACAGACGTCCATCCTGAGGTGTTCCCGCCAGGCTCGTCCACTCCGTCAGCCCGGGCAGGACAGTCGGTCCTCCTGGCGCCCAGAGCCGGGTCTAAGAGAGGGAGGCTCCCTGAGTTCCTCTGGGGCCTCTGGCCTCCCCTGCCAGCGTTTCTTCCTGGCACCTGCCCCTCAGCCCCCGCCCCAGTCTCTCCTCCCTGCTGTCACGATGCCCTGTGGGACCCCTGTGGGACCCCTGTGTCTCCCGTGGGACGTTTAGCCACACCACCCTCCCATCGCCACGGCCACCTCTCCTCCTCTCTTCAGGTCCAAGTTCAGAGGGGACATGGATCAGCCCAGCCGGCCATGTGCAGCCACCTGTAGGTCAAGGTCGGGTGTCCGCCACCCTTGACCCACTGGGGGGACCGGAGGGGACTGTGGAGCCGGTTTTCCTCCACGAGGGCTCTGACCATGTCCTGCCTTCCCTGAAGTCGCACCTTGGTTTTAAATTTCTCATTGTAAAGTCCCAAGTTCACGAAGTTTTATTTAACCTTAAAAGTGGGCACACCAGGGTCTGTCCGCCCAGCGACTCTGTCCTAAAAGGGCAGGTCTCGGAGCGGTTGCGGTGCCTGTGAGCTGGCGCTGGACCGTGGGCGCAGGACGGCCCCTTCCCCAGCAGGAGCCCCGCCCGCGCGCGCTCACAGCTCACACCGGGGAACTGGACAGACTCGCCGCTGAGGAAACAGCCGTGAGGCTCCAGGGTCCCTCCGCACAGAGGGACTGGGGAGGGGACCCAGGACACTCGGGTCCCAGTGACACCAGCGCCAGCTTCTCCTTGCCGGACACGACACGGAGGTTAATGCACACCTGGCGGCGGCGGCGGGGGCACCTTTATTCCGGGGAATGAGCTCAGGGGAGCTCGGCAGCCGGATCAAGTCGCCTGTTAAAGGGTAACTTACACCCGCATTACACTCGCTCCGGGAGTAAATACCCGGGGGAAGCGCCTGTCTTAGCCGCTGGACAAAGCGCCCTTTGTGGCGGACTCCGCCCGCCCCAGCCTCTCCCTCGCCAGGCCCGGCTGGGCGCAGTCCCCAGGGCCCTGAAGCCCGGAGGGGCGGGGGGTGCGGGCGTGGGGGCGTCTCCGCCCTCCCGGCAGCAACAGGTCGCCCAGGGCCTCCTGCAGGGGGCGCCACAGGCCCGCGGGCTTGGAGCGCGCCCGGTCCCCGTTCCACTGCCCCCAACCCGAAGCGCCTCCCAACTCGATCATTTTCCAGGTCGCGGCTGGGTGGCTGAGTTGAATTCCGGGGCGAGAGAGTCTGGCACTTGAACTTAAACAAACAAACAAACAAACAAACAAGAAACTTCCTCGGGTTGATTCAAAACGGCCTGCGAAGGAGAAACTTGGTGGGCGCGCCCTGCCCCCTGAAGCCGGTACGCGGAGCGCGGAGGTCCCCTGTATGCCCGGTTGACCTCGGTGAAGAGGCCGACCTCGGAAACAGGAGCGTGTTGGACGTCATGCGCGTCCCGATGCTCCCCACCCTCGAGACTGCGCCCTGCAGCCGGGATGAGAACCCCAACAGTGAGCCCTGCGGAACTCGGGCCGGGCTATAGCCTGCCGCAGGCTCAGAAAGCAAGGGCGCCCCTGCCCCCCCCCGCCCCCCCCCCCCCCCCCCCCGCAACAGCTGCACCCAGCAGCACCCGCGGCTTCCGTCTGATCCAGGTGACACAGCCCAGGTCGCAAAGCCTGTCCAGGCCGGCAGAGCAGGAGGGCCGGGGCGCACAGAGATTGAAGACCAAGGCCAGGGCCCGGTGGGGTCTGACGCCTCTCCCAGGGACTCTGTGGCAGAAGCGGGGAGCAGGACCTGCTGGCAGCGGTGCCCTTTAGCTGCGGGGCACAAGTGGCCTTGTGAGTAAGCCAGTGGCCTCCACGGGGGTGGGCACAAAGAGATCAGTGGGGCGCAGCCCTGGGGAAACCGAGCCAAGGACGACTGAGGGC
The DNA here is from genome assembly GCF_004126475.2 of Phyllostomus discolor. Classification (NCBI taxonomy): domain Eukaryota; kingdom Metazoa; phylum Chordata; class Mammalia; order Chiroptera; family Phyllostomidae; genus Phyllostomus; species Phyllostomus discolor. The sequence goes on along the minus strand of NC_040903.2, from coordinate 217,582,018 downwards.
ACTGGCCCCGGGACACACGCCCAGGCCACACCCGCCCCCCCCCGCCCCCGCAGCCCCCCCCCCCCCCCCCGGGGCCTGCCCTGGCTCCTCTGCCAAGGCCTGGGAGGTGTGTCCGCTGAGGCCCGTCTGGGAAGAAGGGGCAGGGCCCACCAACCGGCAGGTGCCCCCAAGCTTCTGGTGGCCTGGCGACGTCCCACCAGCCCGTGGGCGGCCGGCGGTGAGTCAGGAGGAAACAGGGAGGAGGCCGGAGGCGACTTCCTCTGAGCTTCCTCCTTCTGAGGAAACCGGCCCAATTAGGGCCTTCTGGGACGCACAGCCAGTCCCACGCCCTGAGCCGGCTAGGTGGGCTGGCCCTTCCCACAAGCACCGCTCTGGGACCCAAGTCCCAAGGGACGGGGCCCGGCAGAGGCCACCCAGAGCTGGCTGGAGTCACGGTGAGAGCTGCCAGTCTCTGGGGGGGAGGAAGCGGCAGGGCCCGGCCCTGCACCTGAGCCCACGTGGCACCCAAGGGGGCTCAGACCCTATCCTGGAAGTCAGGGCCCACTCAGTCCGGTCATCTCCCAGCCCAGGCCAGCCAGGCCACCGAGGACCAGCGGAGCCAGAGCCTGGAGGAGGACAGTGTGCGGCTGGACAGCACTGGTGGGATCCCTCAGCATCTAGCTGGAGCCCTTGGCCAACGCCGGAATCACAGCCGAATCACCGAGGCCCCAGGGACCCCAACGTCCTCCCTCCGGTGTCTGAACTCCGGCCTTGGTCCCCCTTCTCCTGCCGCACACTCACCAGTCACGTTTGCCCCCTCCGTCTCCGCCAGACTCTGACCCTCGGGCCAGAACCCTGGCAGAGCCACGTGACCTCTCTGAGCCTCAGCTTCCGCATCTACACGGTGAGCCTCCCGGCCACCCCCCCACACCACCCCACCAAGGTTTTCAGGTGGAGTCTATACATCCTGATGGGGGGCGGGGGCAAGATCGCCAAGATTTAATTTGCTTAAGGGGACCAGCGACTTACAGCGCACACCCACAGAGTGACCTCATTTGGGTTTGAAGACACCCGCAGGCACGGAGCTCAGACCACGCGGTGACACGGGCACGTGCCGGCGTGAGAGCAGCGCACCACACGTCCAGCAAAGGCCCCTCAAGACAGCAGCGAGCCCACCGAGGGGGGCGAGGCGAAAGGGGTTGGTCCAGGCAGGCTCGGAGTTTATTGGTAACGCTTAAATTTTTGTGAGACCGCATTCGAGAATTACTGTAGTACCTCAAATCAATAAAATGTTCCTTCTTTTCTCTTTTTTAAAGGTTTTATTTATTTATCTTTGGAGAGAGGGGAAGGGAGGGAGGGAGAGAGGGGAAGGGAGGGAGAGAGAGAGAGAAACATCAATGAGTGGTTGCCTCATTGGTAACCACTCACCGTGGTTACCAATCTGGGTTACCAGTTGGGTTACTGGGTAACCACTGGGTTACTGGGTTACCAATCTCACGCACCCCAAACTGGGGATCTGGCCTGCAACCCAGGCGTGTGCCCTGACTGGGCATCAAATTGGTGATCCTTCATCTCATAGGCCGACGCTCAGTTCACTGAGTCAAAACAGCTGGGACTAAATAAATAAAATTTTAAATCACGCCCTTCCTGCAAGGGTGTGGGAGAGTTACACCCTAAGAGCCTAATGCAGCCTCACCCTCCTGCCCGTGCTCCTCTCAACCTGTCAGCCCCCTCCATTCAAGGAACACACTCCCATCCAGGTCACTTATTCACTCAACAAGCATGTGCTGCCGCCGCCTCCATGACGGCCTCGGGCTGGACTGCGGGTCAGAGGCGGGTGGGCACTGCAGCAGGCTGGACCTGAAGGGGGACGTCACGCCCAGCCTTGCTTCAACTAGCATCTCCTAAGTATTTGAAGGCGCTGGGAAATCCAGCGCAGTGTTTTTCAGGCCGAACACCTGTGGATGTTTCCTTAATTAATTAACCAAACAAAAACACACAGTGAGCCTGGCTCCCAGCACCGTGCAGTAGCAGCAGAAACAGGTATCTGGGGCTCTCGAGCACCTGCAACGCCCCTGCTAGGATCTCTGACATCAAGAGACCCTCCCAGTGGCCCCTCCAGGACCCCCCAGTTGGCAGCACCCACCAGCGTTCCGCACTGCTCCCCCTTTGCAGCACCCAGGCCCCTTCTCAGCACCCAGACACAAGCCTGGGTCCCAGCTGCCCCCAGGGTTCTGAGGGTCCCCCAGCTCAGACTGCCTTGGCCCGAAGCACCAAGGCCTGAGAGAGATAGTGTGCCAGGCCTGGTAGGGTACTGTCCCCTCCAGGGCACCAGGGAAAATCAAGTGCCAAGGTCAGCCTTCCAGGAGGCCACACCTGCTGCCTGGTGGGTGACCGCTGGGCCCTGGGAGCCCCTGCTCCCTGGAGGGCAGCAGCATCCCGTCCGCAGGGTCAAGGCCTGGAGAGCTGCGTGGGGGCCGGGAGCTGGGCACGGCGCTGTGAGGGGCAGGAGAGGAAGCCGCCCCGGCAGGCAGGAGTGGGTGGGCACGGGGCAGGAAGTCCCCTGGCACGCAGAGGGGCTCCAGTGTCCTGGCCGAGGCCTGGCCAGGAAAGAAAGGGCAGGAAGAACCCGGTGTCCTCGGGCCGACCCCGCTCTGGGCTACACGCTCCCAGAGTCGTGGTGGACGCTCCGGGCGTTTGGCCGCTGAGACTCCTCCTGACAGGCCTGGGGCAGATGTGGCGTTCGGGTAGGCGAGGGGGCCTCTGTCACCACCCTTGAGGTGCCGCTGGGGCCTGGGCTCTGGGCCGGGCACCAAGCTCCGAGCTTCCTCAGGCCGCAGGTCGCAGGTCGCAGGTCGCAGGTCACAGGCCAGGGAGGGCAGCCTCCGCGAGCAGGTCCAGGCTCTCCCGAAGGTGCCCGCTCCGAACCAGCGCCGCCTGCTTGCGGTCACGGCCAGCGGGCACAGGCCCCCGCCCCGCGCACCCTCCGTTCACCCTCGCAGCAAGCAGCTCATGAGGCAGGGTGGTCCTCCAACCCGCTTTCCAGGCGAGGGGCCGAGGCTCTGGGCCAGCCAGGAACTGTCGGAGGGCACACGGCCGGTGCGCAGCAGAGCCCAGATTCAGACCCAGGCAGAGTGAGGCCAGGACCCTCGCTCTCAGCCCTGGACCGCGCCGCTCACCCCAGGGCACCGCTGGGAGCCGTGGGCGAGCTGCCAGCCCACCGCCACCTCTGACCCCACAGCCACGGCCCCACCTGCCTGGCCCCGCTGCCCGCAGGCTCCTGTTGTCCGAGCACAGCAGGCGCACGTCACATTCAGCCACTTAGTAATGTGTGACCTACAACACGTGAACTTCGCCCCAGGCCTCCGTTTACTTGTCTGGAAAATGGGGTTGTGATGTCACCTCAGCAGCTGACGGTGAGACTGCCAGGGCACAAACTTGAGCGACCTGTGTTCCTCATGGGGGTGGGGGAGGAGCTCCGCCCAAATTAGGGCCACAGAGCCAGTCACGGTGCAGGGTCCCTCAGAGGGGATCTCTCGCCCTTGCCCACCTGCTCTCTGCCCCCCACACCAGCCCCTGCCTCAGCTGCAGGGTGCAGAGGACACCTGTATTTTTGGTCAGATTTAGGATGGGGAGGCCGGGGTGCAGACTCCATCTGCCAGCCAGCAGCCCTGCCCCCCCCAAGGGGGTATGTCCCGGGATGTTGCCTAAATCCTTTCTGTTGCTGCCGCTGCTGCTGATGAGTTGTGACGGGGCCGCCCCCGTCCCCTCCAGGAACCCAGCTGATAGCGCCGCCCACCAGGTGCTCAGAGGCCTCATCCCGAGCACGTCCGTCTAGCTGGGTTGTCAGAGCACACCAACCGCCCAGAGTGGTGGTTCCGGAACAGTCGGGGGGGGGGGGGAGTGCGGCACGGGGAATGGAGCAGCTGAAGAACCGACACTCGGGGCCCGTGGACACGAACAACGGTGTGGGGATGGCCTCAGGGAGCGGGGGGGGGGGGGGGGGCTGGGTGGAGGGACACAAGGGGGGGAAAACTTGGCACAACTGTGACAGCAGAACCTATGAAGTATAATTTAAACTAGAAAAGAGAAAGCAGCAGCGTGAAAAGTCAGGGAGGGACTTCGGAGCTCCGGCCGGTCAGCCTCCAGATGCCCTGCGCCGGCCTCCTGCCTGCCCAGCGACGGGCACCGGTGCCACCAGCACGTGGCCAGGCCTGGAGGAGCCGCTGAGCTTCGGGGGGATTCAGCCCCCACCCGTCACCCCCTGGTTGGTGGCCATGCCAGTGCCCTCACCATCCTGAGCGACGTGGACCCTCTGCCCTGAGGCCAAGCCCCCGGCTGTGCGGAGGACACTGCCTCCTGCCCAGACAGACAGGCCTGCTTCTGGCGCTGCCCTGCTGGGGGTGGGGAGGGGGCCGCTGAGCCACACTCCTGACCTGTCCCAGCCTGAAGGCCGCTGGGCCTCGGTTTCCCCCAGGAACACAGAGAAGCTTGCAGGGCCATGACCAGGTGTGGGGGTGAGGTGCCCAGAGTGCCACTTTGGGGGGCGCTCCCTCCAAGGGCCCATGTGCCCAGCCCCCTGCGGAGTGGGCTGACTTAGAGTTGAGGCCTCCATGAGGGCGGCTCTGGGCACAGGCCACCTCCTGCCCCCCCGGGGCCCCGCCCTCCTGCTCTGGTCCCGGACAGCCTGGGCAGCCCGTGACCTCTGGTGGAGCTCAGACGGGGACCCCCTGGCCCTGCAGGCCAGGCCACCCTGGCTGTGAGGTCACTCCCGCTCTCGCGGCTTCTCAGAGAGACACTCTGGTTGTAACCCACTCCCTCCTGCTCCTGTGACTCGTTTTGCCCGACTCCCCTTTGGCCGGGTGTGGCCGGGAGAGCACCGGCGATGTGGGGACCCGAGGTCAGGAGGAAAACAGGGTGGGGGGTGGCCTGCAGGAGCCGAGGTGCTGCGGCCCCGGGGAGGAGCCCTGGTCCCTGCACTTCATAGTCCGCACGCACCAGCCCGCAGCACTCAGGGGGCCAGGGCAGGGCCTGGGGCTCCACGTGGCTGAGAGCGCAGGTTCCGGGGGCCCTCACTGCCCCAGCAGGGCATGGGAGAAGCAGGGGACAGACCTCTGGATGGCACCCAGGGCCTTCCGGCTGCACCGGACAGCACCTGGGGCTGGCTCCGGCGTGCCCCAGCGCCAGGCCTGAGCCCCGCGCCCAGGGCCGAGGCAGGAGAGTCCGGGTCCCTCCCTAAGAGCGCAGCGCCTGCCCACCCTCACGCCTTCCACAGAACCTGTGTGGGAAAGCTTAGAGGTCCGAGGCAGCTTGCGAGGGGGTCGGCCTGCCTGTCTGGGCCCCGGGGTGGGCAGAGGTGAGGACGGCACCGCGTCGCCAGGCAGGTGGCGGCAGCAGGAGCCTGTGTGCCCACGGCCACGTGCCGCGTGGGCTCGCCCCAGCCTCTCGACAGCCCTGGAAGGGCGCTGCCGTCCCGGGGTGGGGGACCCGGGGGCCGGCAACGTGCTGCTCAAGCTCCTCGGTTGGGGAGGTTGTGGGAAGCCCCCACCCCTTTGTCCCCAGATGCTGATCCCCAGCCCCCGCCCCCGTGTGTCCGCGGGGCCGGCCGCTGGAGGGACTGCGCAGCCTGGCTCTGCCCTGGGGGGCCCTGGCCAGCCATCCCTGTGCGTCACAGCGCCCCCACCACAGGGTCCAGCCCAGAAGGCCTTGGTGGCCGCATCTGTGTCCGTCCTGGTACTGGGGGCCCAGGAGGGGCCCGGGAAGTGTGAGGGAGGGGGGCCCAGCGGGCAGGCACCCGGCCCGATGCTCGGCACGCCCAGCCCGGCCTTCGGAAGGCTCCGGGCCTGCCCGGGCTGGCTGGGCTTCTATTTTTACCTCCACACTTCCCGCTGCGCTTCCCGTTCCAGGGGGGGGCTGGGGCGGCTCCCGGGGGCCCAGGGCTTCTCCGAGGGGCCGGAGGCAGCCGGGCGGGCAGCACCTCTGCCCTGAGTGAGCCAGGCCTCGGCCTGCTGTCTGACCCGACCGGGGAATGTGCGTCTCCCAAAGGGGCCCTCCTCTGGCAGGGTGACCTCGGGGGTGCTTCCTCGCCAGGAACACGCAGGGGCAGTGGGTGGGGATGTGGGAGGAGCTGGGCTCGAGCCCGGAGTGGGGGGTCCTCGGGGGTCCGGAGCGCCCCCTGCCCACTTGTGGAGTGTGTCTCGCCCACGGCCCCCTCTCGCCTGCCGTGACCCGGCCTAAGAGTGAAGGCAGGGAGTCCTGAGGAGGCAGGAGAAACTGGTTTCTTTCAAACAGCGGCCTGAGTGTGAATTCTTGGACCCCCGCCATGGATGCTGTGTTGGGGCCCGTGCAGGGCGGCCAGCTCCCAGGTCTCAGGGTCCTCACCTGGAAAGGAGGCTGCCGCGGTGACGGCCGCAGCCACACTCGGGGTCGAGGCCACAGCAGGATCCGGGCAAGGCCCTTATTTCCCTCACCACCAGCACCAAGACGCCGGTGCCGGACTCCTCAGGAGGCAAGGGGACCTGCCAGGAGGAGCGGACCGTCTCCCAGTTGACGAGGAGCTTGACCGGTGAGCTCTGCCCTCTCCTGCGGGCACAGCAGGCCCAGTGCCAGGGCCCCCCAAATGATTTTGTTTCTTCTAAAATCAGAAAGAAGAAGTCTCTGGGTGTCACACCAGTATATTCATAGTTAACGCCAACGCAGTTGTGAAACACGGTTTTTGATATATTTTTCAAGATTGTATTTATTTATTTTTAGGCAAAGGGGAAGGGAAGGAGAAAGAAAGGGAGAGAAACATCAGTGTGTGGTTGCATCTCGAGCGCCCCCTACTGGGGATCTGGCCTGCAACCCAGGCCTGTGCCCTGACTGGGAATCAAACCCATTGACCTTTCGGTCCGCAGGCTGGCACTCAATACACTGAGCCACCCCAGCCAGGGCCATTTTTAATATTTATTTATGGAAGAGGCTTCCCCAGGGCCAATACAAAGTCCGATTTCCGGGTGGAGATTCTGATTGGTCAGCTTGAGTCAGGGGGCCCATGTCAGGACCCTGCAGCCACCGGGTCAGGGACCGGACCCTGGCTCCCCACGTAAGAGAATGCTGGGGTGGGGCTGGTGGTCCCCGTGTGTGGCTTCATACCTGCAGGGGCTCCGCCAGACCCTCGCTCCTCAGCGCGGGCTCTGTCCAGTGCCCACACTCTCAAATGTGGACATCACAGGTGGACGGCCAGCAGTCTCTGCAGAGGGGACACGGGCTGCAGGCAGGAAGGGGCTGCCCCCTGCCCCAGCCCCTGACCTGGTGCCCGACGAGCAGCCCAGCAGAGGCCACTGTGACTGTGGCCGTTTCTAAGACCAGCATGGCCAGCCCTGGCCGTGTTTGCCTCTGAGCCCCCCGTCATCTGCAGGAGGGACCACCAGAGTGAGGCCTCTGCCACACCCCCCCGATACTGGGGTGGGGCTCCTGGAGCCAAGGAGTTTGGGATACGGTGCAGAGGGGGTCCTCCTCACCGGCCACGCACGGCCTTCGTTGGTGCCTCAGGTTCCCGGCGGTGACGCAGGCTGAGCCGGTGTTCCTCTCCTGAGAGGAGCAGCCAGGGCCGCCCTCGCAGCGTCGCTGGGGCGGCGCGGACCGCAGAGGGCGTGGAGACCCTCGGGGGACACGGCCGGGTTCTGCAGCTCCAGCTCTCTGAGCCCTGGCCACGGCACTCGCGGACGCGTCCCCCGGGGGCGACGTGGGAACCCTGGACGGAGAGGTCAGCCCAGACGCCCCAGCCGCCGCCCGCCAGTCTTGGCTGTCCTGAGGCCCCAGTGGACAGTGGGGGGCTGGCCATCTCCCCCCCACAGCCAGGCTCTGCAGGCCCTCTGGCCGGCCTCCCGGCTCAACCTCACGCCGCAGCCTCTGAGCACACAGGTGTGCTGGGACCTGGAGGCTTCCAGCTGTCGGGGGGCCCCTCACCGGGGTCCCCTGTCCCCATGGTCAGCCCCACACCCCCGTCTGCACCCTGGGGTCTCGCCCGGGCCCTGACGGCGAGCCCGCGTCTGACTCTGTGGTCTCCTCCAGGGGACCCCGCTGAGGCGGCGCCACGATGCGCCCCTCCCCCGCCCGTGTCACGGATGAGGAGCTGGACGCTCAGGAAGCGAGTGGCTCGCAGGGGAGCGAGTGTCGCCGGCCGAGGCGCGTCGCCCTTATCACCACGGCCTGTGCACAGGGGCTTCCGGGCTGGCCCCTGGAGACAAAAGCTCCGGGGCCGCGGCCAGGAAGTGTCAGGTATGCAGGGAAGGGCTGGCCGGGTCCCTCTGCCAGGCCTCTGCTCCCAGGCGGCCTCCCCGCCCCGCCTGTCCCACTTGGCACGCGACCAGAGTGAGCCATGCCCCAGCCCGGTGGGGGGGGCGGGTGAGGCCAGGCCAGGCCCCCCAGCGCCGGTCCTCACAGGGCCACACCGTGGGGGCTACCGGGGTCCAAGGGACCCCCCCCCCCCGGCCAGGCCTGCAGCCTCCCTGCGGCCCCTCCCGCCCCAGGGCCCTAGTGCTATCATTTGGCGGGTACACAGGGCACCCAGCAGGAGAGGCCTGGGCGGGCGGGGACGGGAGGCCGCTCCCCACACATCTGGAAAGCATCCACCCCTCCTGTGCCGGAGCTTACACAGCCTGTTTGTTCGGGGCGGGCGGGGGGGGGGGGTGCCTTCCGCCCCCGTGGAGCCCGGGCAGGAGGGGCCGCCGGTGCTGCTTCTCGCTGAGCTGTGTTTTCCCAGGACGCCCGGCAGGGAGCAGGCGCTGAGCCCAGCCCCGGGTGGGGGGGGGGGGGCGCGGGGGGGGGGATGCCCCTCTGCGAAGGCCCCCCACCTTCCCTGTCCCGGAGCTGACACGTCCGCCTCCGCGGCCGGCCTGGAGGTGTCTCCGGGAGGCAGGGCTGCCGAGCAACAGCCTGCTTCCTGGGAAGGCCGTGGACAGACTAGCCCGTCCCGTCTGTGGGGCCGCTCTGTGGGTCACGTTCCGTAAGACTGGATCCCGAAAGCAACAGAGGCTGACTAAACAGACTCTAATCCTGAGAAACGGGGGAACATGGCCGGGGTCACAGCACACGCGAAGCCCTGGAGGCCGCAGGGGTGCAAAGGCGGGGGCAGGCAGAGGGGCGTGTGGGGGCTCGTTCCCTGTGAGCCTGCTATCCTTCTCTGGGACCCCTGCTGTTGGCAGCTGGCCTGGGGGCAAGCCCCTGGGGGCCGCCGCCCCACCCCCCTTTGCTTCCTGGATTCCAGGAAGGCTCCCAGGGAGGCAGTGGACAAGCCCCAGATGGGTGTGCCCATCCTGTAGCCCCGGTCAGCCTTCCGGTGCCGGGCAAGGCCGGCCGGCACACCGCCTGCCTGCGGAGCCTCTGGGAGTGTCTGGCCCGCTGGAGCCGGGGTGGGCCGGAGGGCAGGCAGGCCCAACGCCTCGCCGGACAGTGGGGACCAGGGCTGTGCAGCACAGCCCCCCGGGGAAAGGCAGGGCCCTCTGGGGAAAACAGACAGTGACCATGGCTGCGCCCAGGCCCCGGCTCACGCCCACCCGTCCGGCCCTTCCCGGTCTGAGAGCCTGTGGCCCTTCAGCTCCCAGGGTGGCGCGGCTGAGGCTGGGCGGGCCGTGTGTCATCTCCGAGCGGGACCACGGTGAGCAGCCTGCCAGGCGTGCCACTGCGGTGGGGGACGGGACGGGCAGAGCCTGGTGGCAGCCTGAGGGGACAGAGGCCAGGGGCTCGTGTGGGGGCTTCGGTCTCAGGGGCCCGGCGGGAAGAGGGCAGAAGGTTGGGGACACCCGGACGGTCTCAGTGGGGACTGTGACCGTGACCCTCGGGCAGGCAGCACTCCGGGCCAGGCGGTGGTCTGTGTCTACCCAGGGGGCGACAGGGCGGCGAGGGTGTGGAGAGGGAGAGCCACCCAGGGCAGGAACTTTGGGGACTCTGGGGATGGAGCCTGGGGCTGGGGTCGGGGTCCTGGGAGGGAGGTGGGGAGAGCCCCAGCCTCCGCAGGGGGCCTCTCTAAACCAGCACCCCTTCCAGCCAGCCGCCCCAAGATGCCAGGGCAGCAGAAAGGCGGCAGGGTGGCTGGTGGGGGGAGGCCCCTGCGCCTGTGAGGGCTGTCCTCAGGGGAGGGCACAAGAGTGGGGGGGTGGGCATCAGGCCGGCTGGCGCAGGGGTCAGGGCAAGGCAGGTGACGTCCAGCTCTGACCAACGGCCGAGCTGGAATCCACACTGGATCGGGGTGCTCACTCCTGCAGGGACTCAGAGCTCCGGCTCCTGCCAGGGGACAGCCCCTCCTCCCAGGGGGCCGCCCCCACCGTCCAGGGCCAGGAGGGTCCCCAGTGACTTCTCAGGCAGGGACCAGGGACCATAGAACCAACGGGCCCAAGTGGACACCAGCTTTCCCGCCTCTGCTGGGTCTGCCCAACCCCCGAAACCACAGCAGGGGCAGCGCGTGGCCGGGTCTACAGCCAGGCCCCATTTCAAGGCAAATTCTCTGGAAGCTGTTTCCCAGCCCCTAAAAGGCGGGTCCCTCAGTCCCCTCCCACAGAGCCCAGGTGCCAGGAGGTCCGTCCTGGTTAATAGACCCAGCTTTATCAGCTAATGGCAGCTAAAAGTGATTTTACACAAAGTAATGTGTCTGAGATAATGGGTCCTGGGCACAGCTCCCAAATTCCAACCTGCAACCTAAGGCCAAAAGTGCCTGTTAATGATTAAACCCGTAAAATCAGCCTCCTGGAGGGCAGAACACGAGAGAAGAGCTCGGTGGGAGCCCAGCGACCGCCTGCCCAGCGGGGGAGGGGAACCGCTTCTCCCCCCAAGCACAGCCGGTATTGTCTAACCCGGGCCCTCCAGTCGGCAGACAGGCTTCCCGTTGTCCGCCGCTCAGCAGGTCAAGGTCATGGTACAAGTTACACACACCTGAAGTCGGGGTGGAGGGCCCAGGAGGGCTGGAGCCTCCGGGCGCCCATCCGAGGGGGGCCGGGCAGGGCCCTGCCTCTAGCGCCCTCCTCTGCACCAAGGGGCAGTCCTCGGGAAAGGTTTTGCCTTTCTCCAAGAGCTGGAACCCTGTGACGTGAGAATGGGTGTCAGCAGCAGCAGCGTGAGGGAACCCCATTGGGCCACAGAAAGCAAATGCTGTGCTCCCAGGCGGTCGGTTGGTTGAGAGCTTTGGAGGTGCAGGGCTCCAGTCCCAGCTCCACCCCTTTCCGGCTGTCACATGGCGTCCCTCGGCCTCAGTCTCCTGGTCAGTAAAGTGGGGTTGAGGTGCCTGGCCTCAGGGTCGTCCTGAAGCTGAATGAGAGGACACACACAGGGAAGACACTCAGCCCTGTCGCCCCGCACGGGGCGGGGCCCACGTGCAGCCACTGACTTTGTCACAATTACGATGACAACAGGACTCTGCTCCTTGGCAAGATCCTCGGCCTCCGCCTCCTGCTCGCTGCTGCCGGGGCGTGTCTGCCCGCAGAGGTGGGGCGGCGTTTGGGCCCGCTGGGGGGGCTGACTGGGTGGGGGGCACCAGGGACCTTGTCTTCAGGGAGGGGGTCAGCAGTCAGCATGGAAGTATGTGTATTTCTATAATACGTAGCAGCCCTACGGGTCTGTAAGTTACCTGCCGTAACTAACCTGTGCCCTTCGAGAGCCTGCCGTTTGGTGGTCTTCACACACTCGCAGGGGTGCGCAGGGGTGCGCCACCGTCCCCGCCGTCTGACCCCACCACATTCACCGCCCCAGGAAGAAGCCCTTCCCGCGCCAGCAGCCAGCCCCTGGCGACCACCAGTCTGCTCTGTGTCTCTGGGGAGTGGCCCTTTTGTGGACAGTCCCCGTTGTGCGTGTGCCTGGCTCCCGTCACTCAGCATCCCGTGTCCTCAGGGGCAGTGCGTGTGACTTCTTCATTGCCACGGCTGCAGAGCATTCCATGACGTGGGCAGACCCCGCGTGCCCACTCACCAGCTGGCAGACAGTCGGGCTGTTTCCACCTGGTGGGAGCTGTGAATGATGGTGCCGACAGCCATCCACACACAGGTGTCCGTGTGGACATGTCTCCACCCGCTTAGGTGTCCGCCTAGCAGTGGAGCTGGGAAGAATGACGGAAAGAACGTCATTTAAAGTCACCAAAAGAGCAGCACAAGAAACAAAAGCCGTCACCTAAATACAGAGGTAGCAGGGCAATGTAGTTGAACTTCCCCGTTCCACATCGAGGAGTCCGTGGCGACTGAAACTCGCCACGTCGGCGACACGAGGCGGACATGTCCTGCAGAGCTGCTGGGGCAGCTGTGAGGGGGTGCAGCTCCGGGAGATGGGAGACCCACCCCGGGGTGCAACTGAGAGGGGGGCACAGCTCCGCTCTGTGCCAGTGGCACCTCCGAGGGACTCGGCGTAACTGGGGGTGTCTTGGGTGAAGAAGGCAGTTTGTTAGTCACAACATGTTTGGGGTCATCATCCGTTCCAGAGCAGAAATCATGGGTTAGCAGGAAAACTGGCTTCTCTCTACAGCGTGAGCAAGAGAGGCGTGCGCGCCGGCAGCCTGGCTCCAGCTGGAGGCACCGTTCACCCCCTGCCACGTCAGCCACCAGCCCTCGTCCACCCCTGGACGCAGGGCAGAGGGAGGCGTCCTTGCTTCTCCCGGGGGGCAAAGCCTCACACAGCCAAGGCAGCTGTCCTGGTCCCTGAACCCCAGTCTTCCGCAGGCTGCACCTCCCCCACCTGCTCAGCCATTGCACCTGCAGCCTCTGGCCTCCCAGCTGGCCTGAGGTCCTGGAGCACTTCGGGAGTGCAGGGAGGGGTGCAGGGGTGCAGCAAAGCTAATCTGCGGGCCTCCGTTGGGGATATGCCACCCATTCACCTGTCCATCCACTTGCCCATCCCCCCACCCACCTGCCCATCCCCCACCACCTGTCTATCCACCTGCCCATCCCCCCACCCACCTGCCCATCCCCCCACCACCTGCCCATCCACCTGCCCATCCCCCACCACCTGTCCATCCCCCACCCACCTGTTTATCCATCTTCTCATCCCCCCACCCACCTGCTTACCCCCCACCCACCTGCCCATCCCCCCACCCACCTGTCTAGCCACATATCCATCCCCCCACATACCTGTCCATTCACCCACCCCCCATCCTTCCCTCCTTCCTTCTCTCTCTCTACCTACCCATCCGTCTGTCTATTTATCCACCCGTCCATCTCTCCACCCACCCCTTACTGATGCCCCTCAGAGTCGGCCCATTGGGAATCGCCCTCAGGGGACGCCCACTTTGAGGACCAGACTGACCTGTAACCCCGCAGGCACCACACGGGCTGAGAAGGGCTGGGCAGAGGTCACCCTTGGGAGCACCAAGGCAGACTTTCTGTTTTGGGGAGACAGTGAGGAGGACCCTTGAACAAACAGCCTGGGAGCCAGGGCAGCAGAGGCCCAGAGAAGCCGGGGTGGTCCGCAGGCCAAACCGCTCAGCTGCGGGTGGGGGGGGGGTTGCCATGCACCACCAGCAGTAAAGACTGCACAGCGGTCCCCAGAGGCCCTCAGCAGACACTGTTTTCAGAGGACTCTGGCAGACACCCCCCGGCCTCCAGGATGAGCTGGGGCCCCACGGCGCCCCCACCCAGGTCCAGGGCTGCATCTCCAACAGGGCTCAGCCTCGGGCAGGCACTGCACGGGGCCCCCCTCGTGTGCCCGTGTGAGCTGGAAAAACAGCCACAGTGTAACCCTCCTGGGGGTGTCGGACAAGAGATTCCCGTGCAGTGGGTGGGAGTCAGACGCGGTTCTCCGCCCTGGGGACGCAGCCGTGGGCTGAAGTCCCGCCCCCAGGGCCTGCAGGCGAGTCGGCCGGACCCTGGCGCGCGAGTGGGGCTGGGATCCGAGCCCGCTGCTGTCTGTGAGCCTCACACAGAGGCACAGGCTGCGCTGGGGACCCCCCCGGGCCAGGCCAGCGGTGAGCCGGTGCCCCAGGACTCATCTTTCCCCCGTGGGCGTGGGCGGCCCCCAGCCCACTGTGAGGGAAGTGTGGGGCCTCTCCCCGGGGTGGGGGGAGCCGTTTTGCTGACCAGGCTGTGGCTACAGAAACCTTTTTCCCTTAAAAAAACCCCCAGGGTGCCCCGAGAGTGGTTTGGGTGGAGGGGAACACACAGGATGAGACTCAGCCCTGCCTCCTGGGGGCCCCTCGCTGCTGGAGCGGATGGCCTGCTGCTCCCGTTATGGGCCGCTCAGGGACCCGCCGCACCACTGTGTGTGCCTCCGGGAAGAGGCTCGGCAGGGTCTCTGGCCGCGTGGAGCCACGTTGCTGGTGGTCATTGCGGAAGCGGCCCAGCTCTGTCCCTCAGCGACAGCACATCGGCCTGGCCTGCCGGCTGCCTCGCCTTCGGGTCTTGGAGCCTCCCCAGCACGGAGGCCCCCTGCGCGGAGGTCGTGGCTGGGTCAGGAAGGAGGTGGCGGACTGGGTTCCCTGGGGAAGGGCGCTTTTGAGGAGGGACTGGGCGATGGGCCGGCAAGGAGGGCTGAGCCAGGGGCGCCAGCGACTGGTACGAGGTCCCGGACGGAGGCGGAAGCCTGGAGACTGGGGCGGGATGTCTGCTGGGGACCCTCCCAGGGCAGGGGCCTGGGAAAGGCGGAAGGTGCCGCAGGGAGAGCCAAAGCGCCCCTTATTGTTCACGTTGTCATTGTCGCCACGTCCAGGTCGCTGGATCAGAGGCGTGGGGGCGGGATGGGGGCGGGATGCAGGCGGGGGTGGGCCCCTGCAGGACCCCGCCTGGCGAGACAGAAGACCCCAAACGGGAAGGAAGTGTGGGCGGCAGGGCCCCCCCCCCCCCCCCCCCCCCCCCCCCCCCCCCCCCCCCCGCCAACGCTGCAGGCCGCCCGCGGTGCCCAACTTCGCAGCAGGCCCCGCCCCCGCCGCCGAGACCACGCCCCCCGCTGGTGTCCTGCGGAGCCCAGGACAAGCGCGCCTTGGGGTCCTCACAGGTGTGCGCGCCCCTCTCACAGGGCGGTCCTCAGGGCCGCCCAGGGCCGCTGTCCTGCTACCCGGTCTCCCCACCCGGAACAGTCACAGGGGCGCGGAGGGGCCTGCCGGTTGAACCTTGTCCGATGCTGGGGCCAAGGTGTGCCGGCCCGGAGGACAGGCATGAAGAGCGCATGGGCCTGCGCACCTTGTGGCTCTGGGAGGCAGCCCCACCCCAGCAGGCGGCTGTGCCGGGCAGGGCCGGCGCCACCTGGGCCTCTCCTCGGAACCAGGTGAGCTCTCCCCAGACAAGGGACATGGACACCAGCCACAGCCATCACAGGGGCTGTCCTGCTGACCTGCACACACCTGGGGGCCACTGCTTCATCAGTGGGTGATTCCCCCTGAGCAGCCAGTGTCCAGAGGCGGAGCCCAGGGAAGACGGTGCCAGGGCCCACCTGGCAAGTGGTCAGAGCCAGCAACAGGCACAGGAGGGTGTCCTTGTCCAGCTGCAGTGGGTGACCAGGAGGTGGGACCGAGAACAAGGCTGCAGGCTAGGGCATCTCTTGGACAGCAGCCAAAGCGCAGGACAGAATCAGAGGTGGGAGCTCTTGGATCGCATGCACCTTGCAAGGGCTCTGCCTCTGGGCCTCTGGGCCTTGGGGCCTGGACTCTGGCTGGGCCCCTGGTGCGGCAGGGGCTGGGGGTGGGGCAGGGGAAAGCACCAGTCCTGTGGCTTCAGCCATCTGGGGTGGGGAGCTGGCTAGACCTGAGACTCCCTCCGCATGGGAAGCCCAGCTGTGTGCCCCGAGTACCATTCTGACCAAGGCTGGGCACTTCCTGCCCAGCTCTCTGAGGCCCGGGCCTGAGGGCAGTGGAAGGTGGGGCCTGAGGAGCTCAGTTGCTATGAGACAGTGGAGGAGAAGCTGGTCCTGCACTGGCCCCAGCAGGCAGGAGCTCTTGGGACCATCCCACAGCAGCTCAGCGCTCTCACCAGACACACCGTGTCACACCCACCACACGCGCAGGCCCCCTCAACACGTGCCCAACCTCGGCCAGGAAAGCTGTGCTCAGCCCAGCCGCTCGGGGCAGCTGGCCCACTCCCACCCGGACAAGCCTCTGCACCGCCCCCTGCTCCTGGGGGACACTCCCTGTCTCCCCTCTTCAGGGCAGTGCAGGCACGGAGGCAGAGGACGGAAGGCCTGGAACACCACGAACAGGTGTGGGCCTTCACCCTGCAGGCACTGGGGACAAGGTCTGCCCGGGGTTTTGGCCGTCTGCTCTGTGAACACCCAGGGAGACAGCAGTTGGGGACAGGTGGCCCAGTGAGGGACAGACTGGGCTGTGGCAAGGGGTGGGGCTGAGGGGTCAGGGACTAAGGGGTGGCAGCAGTGGGGCTGGGGGCTGGGGGCTGGGGAGGGCCTCTGGCGCTCGCCCCTGGATGCCTGGGGATGGCTCATGCCACTAGCCATTTGGGACCCTGTCCCCTTCCCTCCCTGGAGGCCCAGCAGAGCGGGCGCCTCTCGCTTTCCCAAAGTCCCTTTTGGGAGTGTGGCTCACCCCACCCAGCACCCTAGCTGCCCAGGGTGCTGTGGACACCCAGATACCCAAGCTGCGGTCGGGGCAGGCGCAGGCCAGCATGCGGCTGTGTCCCCAGGATGCCCTGCACACTGGCCTGAAAACCGGCCTGTAACTGCAGCCCTTGGAGCCTTCCGGAACCCAGATCCCTGCCTGAGATCGAACCGAAGACCTGGTTTAAGGTCCCTGGCTTGGCTCGCGGGCGCCTGGTGCTGCCCCACTTCGCTGTGTCCTGCGGCCAGCCGCTGACCTCCCGGGGCCTCAGCTTTCCGTCTGTAAAGCGAGAGGGGGTGGAGGATTTCCGAGAAAATCTTCCTCGCCCTAACCCCACCCCATGCCCTTCTGGGTGCCGGGCCCTTGCGGAGTGGTGGGGTCCCAGAGGAGCGCAGGCCCAGCGGAGGGACAAGCTCGTGCTAGGAAGGTGGTGTGGAGGACGGCCGGCAAGGAGGAGGGAAGGGCAGGTCAGGGTGGAGATGTTGCCTCACCTCCCTGACCCCCGGGCCATCGCTGGGCTCGCCCACCGCCTGGCTGTTGGACAGATCGGTTGTCATTAGTAGCAGCTACTGGTAACTACCTGCCTGTAGGTGTGAAGCCTATTAAGTTACAAAGGCCCGGCTCATTGCAACACCTGGGCCTTCGGGTAAGTCCTGTCATCTTCTATTCAGAGAGGAGAAGGCTGAGGGCCAGAGTGGTGCCAGTCACCCACTGTCAGCAAGCAGGGTGGCCCGAGCCTGGGTGGGGCGGGAACATGCCCCTGGGGACTCGGAAGGGGCAGGGTGCCCAGCACCCCTCCCTGCGGCCCCGGGCAGCCAGTCCCAGAGAGAGACTGTGGAGAGAAGCCTGGGGTGGCCTCCCCAGAGGGAGGAGGAGGAGGGCCCAGCCCACACCCTTCCCGGTGGCCTGCCCCGAGTTTCGGAGCAGGAAGTGGAGGCGAAGCTGAGCTCCCCGAGGCTGTGTCTGGTTGCTGATGGGGTTCCAGGAGATAAAGGCTGGGGGTGCGCAGCCCGGTGCCTGCAGCGACACAGTGAGGGGGTGCGGGGCCCAGGGCAGAGGAGGGAGTGTCCGAGCTGGGCCTTGAAAACCGGAGGTTCTAACCCAAGATGGAACCAAGGGCACCCCCCGGGGTCAGGTGCCAGGAGTAAAGGCACCCGGTAGGGAGGTGGGAGAGAGGGGGACCCGAGAGGCCTGAAGGGTGGGGTCGGCCCTGCGGAGCTAGAATGGAGGACCCAGGGAGTCAGGAGCGGGGACAGTCAGGGGCAGGGACACAGCCCCTCTCACACACGGGACCTCTCAGGTCACCGGCAGGGCACTTCTGCAGGGGCACCAGGGAGGCCTGCTTCTGTCTGCCTGCAAGGCTGGCCCCCAACACAGCACGGCTGCCCCCCAGGACTGAGCTTGGTCAGTGGCCTCTGGCTGGGAAGGCGGGGGTGGGGCCCAGGGGCCCTGCTGCAAGGCGGGTCTCCAGGAGCCGGCTCCGTCTACACCCCCCAGCTGGAGGGTGCAGGAGACACACGGCCCCCGAGACGAGAAATCTGAGTCTGACAGCTAACCAGGTGGATTGTGTTCCAGGCCAACAGGCCCAGGCGTGACCGCCACCCACAGCCCCGCCTCCCACCTGGCACTGCGGGTGCTCCTGGGGCTGGGCCTCAGGGGAGGGCTCCGGGGTGGTGGGGCAGCAGACACAGCCCATGCTCCCGTGGGGGCTGCGGGCGCCGCCCCAGCCAGCCTGGCGAGGCTCAGTGCTCTCTGGGCCTCAGTTTCCTCGTCCATCACGTGGGACGACGGCCGTGCTCCCTTGCTGGAGGCTGTGCGGAGGTTAAGCTCCCGACTGTGAAAGCGCCCCAGAGGGCTGAGCTCGGACTGGTTGCGGCTCCTCGAAAAGCGTGTCTGTCACTGGGCAAGTCTGCGTGACCTCTGGGGAGGTGATGGGGCAGCAGGAGGTGTCGGGAAGGCCTCCGCCAGGCAGGGTCCTGGGCGCCAGCCCGTCGTGGGCCCCTCCCGGTGTCTGTCCAGCACCGAGCCCCTGGCCTCTCCGCCAGGTCCAGCCCAGCTCCTCCTCAGAGCTCTGGCACATGGTTCTGGCCATTGGAACCTGAGTGGCTGGCCCCTGTCACGGCTAGTTATGGCCTGTCACCACCCCCCCTGCCCCGGGAAGAAGGTCCCTACACTGCCCCTCTCCCAGGGCCGTGCAGCTGCCCAGGTGCCTGGGAGGCCTCTGCAGCCCCTGCCCAGCTGGAGGCCAAGGATCTGGAAGCCCCAGGAAAAACAGCTGTTCTGGTCACAGCCCCCAGAGCACTTGGCTCTGAGCTCAGCCCCGCCCCAGGGCCCAATCCCAGAAGCAACTCCGGCTCCCACAGCCGGCTCCCAGGGCCGAGCTTCCCCTCAGCCACCTGGAACCTGGACGTCCACCCAGCCAGGGGCACGAGAGCTGTTAGAGCCTCGCAACTCAGGGCAAGGCCTTGCCCTGCGCTCAGCTGCTGTGTGGCCTCGGGCAAGTTGCTCAACCTCTCTGACTCTGCTCACCCACTAAAAAGTAGGAGGGACAGTTGCAGTCCCTTCGTCCGAGGGTCCCGGACTCCCCAGGTTAGAGAGTGCCTGGGAGAGGAGGCTGGCCAGGAAGGGGGAAGGGGGCTGGCCGGGCAGGCCGGTGGCTCAGGGCCGAAGCTTCAGTGAGGGGCTGGCAGCCAGTGGACGGGCAGCAAAGGGCCCAGGTGCACCCACCTCCTGCACTGGTTTTGCGGTGGGATGCAGCGGGAGGGCGAGACAGCGGGTCTGAGGAAGAAAGCCCAACGTCGCTCGGTCCCCTGCTCACTCAGTGTGCTCGTTAAGCACCTGCCATGTGCTGGTCACTGGGGAGAGATCCCCCCCACTCTCGGGCGGCTGCTCCAGCAGCCAGGGGCAGATCTCCCCCTCCCGGGAGCACGCCCCCGCCTTTCCCGCCCCTCCCCCCCACAGGCACGCACCCCCTAAACTCGAAGGGACCCCACAGGACTTGCAACCAGGTGGCACAGTGGGCAGAGGAGGCTCTTCCCGAGATAACCCCGTGACCTGTCTCCAGGCCCCTTTCCTCTGACCTCCCAGGCAGACAGGGCGGCCCCGTCCGGGCTCTCCTGCTGCCCGTCTGCCCCCAGGAAGGGTTACTTCCTGGTTTCACGGCCCCCAGCTCTAATACATGCACTTGCAAAAAAAGAAGGAAACCGGCGTGGAATACCATCTGGAGTGCTCCAGGGAACACTAAAGCTGGCACAGGGCAAAGGGCAAAGGGTGGGCCGGGTGTGGGGGGAGGGAGGGACGCCTCTCCGACGGCAGGGGAAGGGGAGCAGGTGCTCAGGTGCCCTGCACAAGGCCAGTTTTCGGCCTCTTTCATGCCACTGCAGTGCGGGAGGGGGGCAAGGACGACCACCTGCAGGTGCAGGTGGGAAAAGCATGGTGGGGATGGATCGCAGGGCAGGCGGGTAGCGAGACCTGCTCTCCTGAGAGCGGTCACGACTTGTTTCAGAAGTGTGTTAACCTGGACGCACAAGGACAAGGGGCGGGGCTGGCCTAAACCCTGGGCGCTCAAAAGGCACAGGCCTGGGTGTGGCTGCCCGGCGTGACCTGCCCAGGTAGGGGTTTACGTCAGGCTGGCCTGTGAGGGTCCGTCCTATGCGCCCCCTTTTAGCCACATGGGCGGGTGGGGAGCCCCTGCAGGAGAGGAGAGTGGGGATGGGCGGTGGCAGCTGTGTCGGACCTGCGGGCTGCAGAGGGGGACTGGCGCTCCTGCTGGGTGAGATGGAGGGCCAGTGAGAGTTTTCGAGGGGAGAGAAATGATCTTACTGATTTTATTTTATTTTTTAAGATTTTATTTATTTACTCTTAGAGAGAGGGGAAGGGAGGGAGAGAGACATCAGATGTCAGATGTGTAAAGAGAAACATGTAACAGCCAGCCAGGAACCTGGCCTGCAACCCAGTCATGAGGCCTGCCTGGGAATTGAACCAGGGTCCCTTGAGTCCACAGGCTGGCGCTCAGTCCACTGAGCCACACCAGCCAGGGCTGGCCTCCCTTTCTGTAAGGACTCTTAGGATTACATGTACCACCCACCTGGATAATCCAGGATTATCTTCCTGTCTCAAGCCCCTGAACCTAATCACACCTGCAAGTCTTTTTTTGCTGCATAAAGTAACAGCCATAGGTCCTGTGGATTAGGATGCGGTTGTCTTTTGAGGGGCTGTGACTTCAGCCTACCACAGGGAGTTAGAAACCAGGGGTTTGGTGGGGGACACGCTAAGCCGAGAAGCCTATGAGACACGCAAAGAGACGCTGAGAGGGAAGTCGGACAGGGGGGCGTGGAGCTGGGGGGAAGTCCAGGCTGGAGACGTGGCGCTGGGGCCCGTGGGCGCGTCAGCAGCACGTAAAACGTGAACGCGGGTCAGGTCACCTTGTGACCCTTTCCCCAAACCGAGGGCATCTTCCAGAACACAGACAGAGAAACAAGGGAGAGGAAAGAAAGTGAAAAGACCAAACGGAGGTCCCACATCTGAACGCCAGGGACTCTGCAAAAACAAAAGCAACAACAAAACAATAGAAAACAGAACACATTAAGTTATCAAAGAGAATTTTAAGGAAAACTCCAAGAGCCCTGGCTGGTGAGGCTCAGTCAGTTGAAGCACCATCCCGTACATCCAAAGGATGCGGGTTCGTTTCCCCCGCCGGTCAGGGCGCATTCCTGGGTTGAGGGTTCGATCCCCGGCCTGGGCACATACAGGAGGCAACTGATGAATGCTTCTCTTTCGCATCAGTATTTCTTTGCCTCCCTTCTTCTCTCTCTCACAATTGTTGGGTGAGAAGTTTTTTTAAAAGTGAAAAAAAGGGAGAGGGGTGGGTAGAAAAGGCAGAAAACTGTACTTGAACAACAATACAAAAACATTTTTTAAAGAAAATACCAAATTGCCCTGGCTGGCGTAGCTCAGTGGATTGAGCTCGGGCTGTGAAGCAAAGCACCGCAGGTTCGATTCCCAGTCAGGGCACATGCCTGGGTTGCAGGCCATGGCCCCCAGCAACTGCATATTGATGTTTCTCTCTCTCTCTCTCTTTCTCCCTCCCTTCCCTCTCTAAAATTAAGTTAATAAAATCTTTTAAAAATTAAACAATTAAAAAAAGAAAAGAAAAAGAAAACACCACATTGCACCCCAAGGGGGCCGAGCCGGGGCGTAGTCTCACCAGCGGGGCAGGGGCTTTCGGGCGCCTCAGCCCTCTTCCCACCCGCCTTTCCTTTCCGCAGGTGTGTGACGCTGTCTTGCTGAGGGTGACTAACGACCCTTTCATGTGCTTGTAGGTCATCCGTGTCTCTGCTGGAGTGTCTCTTCAAGTCTTTTGCTCGTTTTTATTGGGTTGTTTGTCTTCCTGCTGAGTTACAAGAGCTCTTTACGCATTCTGGGTACAAGTCCTTTATGAGATCCTAGTGTCTCGCATCTCAGAACGCTGCAGCCGGAGCCTGACGGGAAACAACAAGGATCCTAACACAGGAGCAAACAGGCACCTCCCCTCGTGCACTGGCACCTGAAGCCACAGCTGCTCCCTCCTCAGCAGCCTTGGCCTTCAGGCTGCAGCTTCCTCCTGGGAGAGGGTGACCCTTGAAGAGGCTCCCCCTGAAAGAGACCCACTTCGTCACCCCTAGAAGTGCAGTCTGGAGGGAGCCTTCTCTAACGACACAATAAAAAGCGAACAGACTGTTCCCATCCGAGGCAATGTCTTTGCAGGCCCCTCATCTGCCGGCTCAGCTCCCCCGGAAGATCCGTCGGGGTTGTGGGGGAGGGAGTGGTTCGACACCACACTAACGGCGCCCTGAGGGAAAGCTTTTCCTTGGCACTTTTGAGCTTGCCTGTTTGTAAGGCCTTCATGTGGTGTTAAAGCCCTGTTTTTAACAGTGGGGCTGCCTGCCCCGGTGGGTGGCTCCCGTGAGCAGCCCTGGGAAGACTGTCACGAATAACTCGCCTTCTGGGTTCGATTGCCAGCTCACCCCTGCCCACCAGTCACCTGGGAGCTGGTTTTCGCTCAAACACACCTGCTGCGGCAGGCCGGTCTGCACGCTCCTTGGCTCAGCCGTGAGCGTGTTCACGCGGGCACAACAGCGGATCCTACACGCTGTCTAGACCGGACGTAGACATGAGTGTGTGTGAAAAGGGAAGAGATGTGTCGGGAGAGGGCGTGTAAGGCGGCCACTGTCCGTCGTGATATCTACAGTGGAAAACTCCAGACGTAGCAGTGTGAGGGCACCGCTTACGCACGGGAAGATAACACACGTGCACACACCCCGCAAACGTAGAAACTAGAAGAGGCTGGCCCTGGGCGGGGTGGTGCCGAGACGGGCCTGGGCCTGCTGCCTCGTCAGGAGCCTTTGCTTACTGTTTGCCTGGATAGAAGTCAAGTCTGTGGGTGATCCTGATAAAAACGAGCATGAATTTTAAACATGGAGAGAGTCAGGCACCCTGTCTGTGCGGAGTTATTTCTGCCTGTTTGGTTTGAGCTGGAATGTGGAGCAGGCCTCTCTGACTCCCCGCCCAGCCCCACGTCTCACGTGGAGGAGATCAGAAGCAAGGGATGCGCTGCCCCCCGCACCAGCGTGCGTGTGAGAACGTGACTGCGTGTGAATCCCCCATTCTGGCCCAGACAGACCCAGTGTTCCAGACCAGCATCCGCCCGCAGGCTCCAGATGGCCCCGGGCGGCTCCTTCCCACTCACGCGGCTCAGCCGCCCGCCTGGTGAAGCAGGCAAGCTCAGAGACGGACGGTTTCCCTCCCGAGTCCCTAGGAGGCATTCCAGCATCGGCCTCATTTGCCTGGGAGCAGTGTCCTGGATTTGTCCAGGAGTGCCTCAGCCACCCCAGGACAAACGGCAGCAGTCACACTATCTCCAGCACCAAGGGGGCCGGCCCCACCGCCGGCCGCCTTCTTTGTTTTCCGAGAGGAGAACAGAGCTCCCTGTTCCAGCTTGTGTCCCTGCCCGAGCGTCTGTGCGGAGGAGGAGGCGGGGGATGAGCCAGGGAGAGCACACGCTGCCCTTCAGCTGGAGGGGAGTTTTAAGGGCAGGCAGGCTGGCCTGCCCGGGCACCCAAGGCTGCAGGTCACCGGGTGACCATGGTCTCTGGAGACCCAGGACCCTCCCCGCCTGGTGGCAGTGCCTCACCCAGTGCAGGGTAACAGCAAATGGCTGGGTGGCGTTCTCTGTGTACCACAGCTATCATTTTATACCACCCAGACAAAAACCGTTGAGGTCGGCCCTGTCAATAACCCCCATAACACGGATGGGCAGACTGAGGCAGAGCAAAGTCGTGTAACTTGCCCACAATTACCCAGGCTCTAGAAGTAAGTAGCAGGGTGTCTAGCTCCACAGCCCACGGTCCCAGGTACGATGCTATGTGGAAGCACGTTTTGTTTGTTAACTTCTTGTTACAAAATATGAATTAGTTATTGCAGAACGGACGCTGAACTCATGAAAGAAAGCAAGGCGTGTGCAGAGTCCGAACGGTGTCTGAATCTTGGCTCTGCGCCTGCGCAGGCCCCTGTCCGCGCACCGCCTCCACATTTCCTAGTCCTCCGCACCCCCGGGGGGGTGTGCACAGAGAGGTGCCCCGTGGGAGGTCAGAAAATAGATCTGGGGTGGCCTTGGACAGCCTGTGTCACTTGACCGAAAGTTATTGCTGTCAGGGTCGGGCCACCTCCTGGTGACTCTTCTATCTCTATCGTTGGCGGGTGACTTCCTCTCTCACCTGCCTCCAGCCCTGGCGGTGGTAACCGTGTCACCTGCGCGGGTCCTGGAGTCCTGCGCTCTCTCTGCGGCTCCCCTGTCCCCACCCCGCCCCCTCTGTAGGCAGTCCTGCTTTGAAAACAACCCTCCTGGAATTTCCCCAGGTTTGCGGAAGCCATCTGTTTTCCCACAGGACCCTGAATGATGCGACAGCGCATGAATAATGGCGGAAACTGGAAGCACCTGAAGTGTCCGAGCGAGCGCTGGGGGAGGGAGGGCAGATTGGGACCCCGCACAGCAGCTGGGCGGGACGTTGGAGAAAACACGCTGCAGCGGAGCGTGGGAAGGGGGTGCCTGGGGTAGGATGCGTGGGAAGAACACACGACCTGAGGCTAGATCGCATTCTGCCACGGCCCCCCAACAAGCTCTCTGCGGGCAGGGTCTGCGACCTCCAAGTCTGGCACTGAGGTCACACTGAAGGTCAGCAACGGATGAATCAATGCGCGTTCTGACCCAGCACAGGCGAGTCTCCACGCCCCCCCCCACGCCCGCCCCCAGGCCCCAAGGCGGATCCTGGGGGAGGGGAGCCTGAGGTTCCAGACCGCAGACCAGAATGCGGTCAGTGTCTGCCGCAGATCCTCCCAAGGCTAAAGCCCCGCCCCCCACAACACGCCCCGCCCAGAAGGGGCGGGGCCGGAGGCGCCCGGAGCCGGCGTGACCGCCTGGGACAGGAAGGAGCGCGCTTGGCACCGACACCGCGGCCTTGCTCATGCTGCACAAGTTCGAGTCCTGGCCATGGAGCGAAGGCCGGGGCACGGGACGAGACCTAGTTGGGCTGCAGAGACCTGCCTCAGGGCGTCCCCGCGGGGTGAGCTGAGCCCTGCTGCGTCCAGGCCACGCCGCCCCTCCTCCACAGGCGGCGCGCACCGCCCGGCTGCGACCCTGCACCCGGCGCCCGCGGCGCCCCAGGCCCTTGCCGGTCGCTCGGTTTTCAGCAGCCATTTCCTCCGGAGGCGGCACAGAGCCAGCGCTCAGTGAGCGTGGGACGACTGCGTGCGGGCCGCCAGGGACCCAGGGAGGCGCGGCCGACCAGAACTCGAAGAGCAGATCGCTGTCTGTGTTCATTCACATCAAGTTCTTCTCCAACCCTGAGTACAAAATTATTACTTAATGCCCCAGAGGAACTAATGGAACCGCAACTGGTTCGCAGCCAACGCTCGGGGAAACAGGTTTCCCGGGAACTGCGGGGGTGGAACAGGAGCCCGCGTCCCCGCTGTCCCCACCCCCGCACTCAGGGAAAAGGGAGTGTTGGGACTGTGGGGTGGAGGGCTGTCTGGCAGGGATGGAGGCCTGGGGCTGGGGAGCAGGAGGCCTAAGCCCCAGGGGTCTAACTACCTGGCCCCCTACCCCTGAGAGCTGTGGGGAGCCACGTGGGGGTCCCACTAGGGCCATGGCCATGTCTGATTTGCACTTTAGAAACATCCTTCGGTCTGTAGGGAGACTGGAGTGATGGGGCCAAGGTGATGCTGGCTGAGGAGGAGCAGGAGGGAAAGCAGTTGGGGGCGGTGGGCAGAGAGGCCCTGGGTGTGGCCAATGTCTGGCCAGAGCCCTGGATGATGGACAGTAGGATGGGGCAGGGGCCCAGACCGGGCGGAGAAAGGAGGTCCTGTCCCTCTGCAGGCAGGCCGGTGAAGCAGGCCATCCACACTGGGCGTGTCGCTAGCTCTCTAGGCATGCAGGGGGCTGTGTGGGCGCCGGCAGCCTGGGCCACACCCCACTCCTCCAGCCCTGGGCAGGATCCTGGGGGCCATTCTGGGTTTTTCCTTTCCCTTCTCCCCAAGTCTCACCCTTCAAAGCACAACCTAAATGGGATCCCTTCCCCACACTCACCACCTCCACTCCTAAAGGGCCTCCCTTCTCCTTCCTCGTGGTGCCTGTCAGCCTCCCCATGGTGCCCACTGGGCACTGGAAAACAGATCAGCTCTCTCCCCTCCCCTGGAAAACTGCCAGAGTAAAATCCAGACTGGTCGTGGCTCACACCCACGCCCAGCCCAGGCCTCGCTTCCCTGCGCTCTCTCCCTGCCCTGCCTGTGAGCCCACTGTCCCTCCCCCTCCCGGACACACACCCACGCACAGCTGCTGCCTATGCAGTCCCAACTGAAATGTTACCCTTTGGCAAAAGCAGCTGTTTCTGTCATATTATATGGCTTTGTTATTTTTTAATACACTTACCACTGTCTGAAGTTATTTTCTTTGTGTTTTGTTTATCACCTTTTCCCCCGACCAGAATACAAGCTCCATGAGCACAGGGACCTTGTCTGCATCGCTTGAAGTGGTGTGGCCAGGGCCTTGGCGGGTGCTGGGGACACAGGAGAAACTCAGTGGGCACTTGTTACCTGGGCAGGCTTGCTGGCCCCTGGGGGAGACAGGCGTGGTGCCAGTTCTAAGGTGGCAGGTTGTGACGAGTGACCCAGGACTCAGCAGCCTGGAAGAAGGCGGTAGAGATGAGTCCTGGGTAGGGGTGGTCTGGGAAACCTTTGAAGAAGAGGAAGGATCTGAATTGTGGACAGGAACAGGGCAACACTTCTTGAGGAAGACGACAGTGTTTTCAGGCACAGGGAGGCGAGTGACAAGGACGAGGGAATGGCCAGGGCTTTGGGTGACTGGGGTATAAGATCTAGGTGTGGGATGCTGGGGGCGCGGGAGAAGAACTTGAAAAGGTAGGTTGGGTCCCCCGCTGCAAAGGGTCTTGTTGTGGACTGAATTGTGTCCCCTACAAGATCCGTGTGTTGAAGTCCTAACCCCCTTACTGTACCCCTGCAGGTGACTGCGTTTGGAAATGGGGCCTCTAAAGAGGTAACTGAGGTCAGACAAAGGTCATATGGGTGTGCCTTACGCCAGGATGCCTGGTGTTCTTACAAAGAGAGATGGACACAAGGGAGGTGCACGAGGAGAGAAGACCCCATGAGGAGCCTGCAAGAGGGTGGCCACCCTCGAGCCAAGGAGAGAGGCCGCAGAGGAACCCAGGACTGCCGGCACCTTGACCTGGGACTTCCAGCCTCCAGAGCTCTGAGAAGATAAACTCTGTTGTTGAAGCCTCCCAGCCTTTAATCTTTTGTGTCATGGCAGTGCTGGAAGACTAACATAGTTCTTACATTTTTAAATTTTAATTCTAAAGACTACATTCGCCCAGTTCAAAATCAAACGCAGGCGGAAAGAGTGACCGGGTGATCAAGGTCAACAGCAGCAGCGACGCATCCGGTTGAGCGTGCCCTTCGTGTGATGGGATGAGAATAGCGTTTTCCTCTGTTGTATTCCAAAAACAAAACGCGACAGAACCACCCGCCACCTCAGCCTAGTTCTGACAAAAACACGGGGCAAGTCTCAAGTGAGGAACATTGCACAAAACGCCCAGAGTCCTCCTCAGAGCGGTCCAGGGCGTAGAAACCGAAGAAAGTCTGGGAAACTGGGACAGCCCTGAGGAGCGGAAGGGGCCCGACCGCTGAGTGTGATGTGATGTCCTAGGCCGGACCCTGGAACAAAGGACGCCGAGTCAAAGTATGGAAATCTGAGTAAACTATAAACTTGACTTTATACTGGGCTGGCCAAAAAATCCATTGTGTTTTTTTCCATACAATGGCTCCAGCAGTGCTTAGCTGTCTTTAATGTCATTCAAAACAATTTTGTTCGAGTGCATTGTGACAGCTGTCACAGCAGCATGCATTAAAAAAAAATTGGTGAATTTTTGTGCAGCCATTTTAATACTGAAGATGGAAGAAGATATGCAACATTTTTGGCATATTATGCTTTATTGTTTCAAGAAAGGTAGGTGAAAATGCAACTGAAATGCCTAAAAAGATTGTGCAGTGTGTGGAGAAGGTTCTGCAACTGATCAAATGTGTCAGAAGCGGTTTGCGACGTTTCTTGATAGTGTTGACATTTCGCCCAAATAATCCTTTGCCGTGGGGCTGTCTTACACACTGGAAGGTGTTTAGCAGCACCCCTGGCTTCTCCCCACTAGAACCCAAGTAGCAGGAGAGAGCTGACATACCCGAAACACCCAAATCAATAAAGTTACTGGTGAATTGAAAAGCATGTTTTTTTTTATTTTACGGAAGAAGTATATCAGACTTTTTGGCCAACATGGTAACAGTGACTCAGTACTCATTAGTTGTAACAAGTGTACCAGTTAGTGGAAGATGTTAACAATAGGGAACAGGGCAGGGACAGGTAATATTGGAACTCTGTATCCTCTTTGCAGTTTTTCTGTAAATCTGAAAATGGTTTTAAGAATAAAGTTCACTCTTAAAGAGTACTATTGGGAAGCACCATTCCAAATTCTGTCTCTCGTCTCCGCAGCTCTTAGGCTCGCCTCTA
Source organism: Phyllostomus discolor (assembly GCF_004126475.2). Taxonomy (NCBI): domain Eukaryota; kingdom Metazoa; phylum Chordata; class Mammalia; order Chiroptera; family Phyllostomidae; genus Phyllostomus; species Phyllostomus discolor. The sequence goes on along the minus strand of NC_040903.2, from coordinate 217,553,435 downwards.
ATCATTGCTGTATTTGTAGTCTGTGGATCCTTCAAGAATTCCTTTAGGCAAACATGAATCTACACAGATTTTTCTCCCGAAATGGCCTCTTTATTTCCTTTAAAAAGTGCTTGATCATTTTAATATAAAATAGTTCGTTCAAACACACAAAGTGGAGGGAGAAATACAACACACCGCACACCCACCACCCATGTTTAACGACTGTCAAGAGTTTGCTGTGTGTGCTGCGGCTGGCTCTGCCTACCGCCCACTCTCTCCCTTCTGCCTGAGCTGTTTAAAGCAGATTCCAGACACCCTGCCCAGGCACACGTGCCTCTCCGAACACTGCAGGCATCTCCCAGCAGCCTAAGTTCCTACGCCCCCATCAATGGTGCCTCCCGAAGGGCCCCTCGTGAGCTGTAGCCTGGGAGAGAGGGAGACGCAGAGAGGCTCTGGAGGGCAGGAATGTGTATGTGTGACCTAATTATGGCTGTGAGTGGGAGGGCTTGGGCGTGGAGGAGGTCAGAGCAGGCAGGCACTTAGGAACACCCCCTTGGTCTAGATGCCAGTAGACAGGGCCTGATGCCAGGTGTTTGCAGCAGGGTGGCAGGGAGGAGCAGGACCGACGGGAGAGCCTCTCTGGGGAGCCTCTGAGCAGCCTAGTCTCCAGTGGGTGCCTGCCTGCCTGGAGGACAGAGGGGACTGTGATGGGAAGGTGGGGCGGCTGCCACTGTCTGTGCACACGCGTCCTGCAGGCAAGGGTGGGACCCAGTGGCCAAGGAGAGAGTGCTCATTTGACCAGTTCACCCCAGGTGGCCTTTCTCTGCAGCTCCCTGCCTGGCAAGGCCTGTCCCTCGCCTGGCCTGGTGGGCCGGCGACAGACAGCAGCCCCTTTACAACATAGTGGGCCTCTTCATGCCTCCTGAACACAAACATGTCAGAGCTTGGACGCCCTCCTGGGGTCAGGGAATCCAACCCTTCTCCGGTTGCAGGTGGGGAAACTGAGGCCCAGGAAGGGGTGCAAGTCCCTAGGGCCACCCAGGGAGTCAGAAGCAGAGCTGGAGTTAGAGCCTGGGTCTCTGGGTTCCTGCCTAGGGTCTCCCGTTACCTAGAGCTTCCTTTCGTGTCCAAACCCTGCTCCAGAAGGGATGGCGGTAATGGTGGATGCCCTGTGCGCACGAATTCAAGAATCCCTGGGTGACCCTTCCCCACACCGCACACCCGTACTCAAAGCCTGTTCACTCACGACAGCACAACTACAGAAAACTGCTGTTAATGGGGCAGCTACCATGTTCCACAAGCTGTGCCAGGAGCTTTTCACAGGTCACATCTGCGCTCCCCAAGTCCCAGGAGGTGGGCACTACTATTACGGTAACTCCCCCATTACCGAGATGGGCAGAGTAGGGATACAGCACGGTGTAGCTGGTCTAAGGTCGCACTGTGTGGGCATGTCGGAGGAGGCAGTGTCTCACCAGAAAGTCTACACTCTCAGCCACTAACACACACGCGTGCGCACACACCACCGCCCCGAAGAACAGGGCGGCTCCCGGGGACCGTGGTTTCTGCCTGGCCTCCTCCCTCTCTGCACCCAGCCCCACCCAGCAGCCTGGAGCCTCACAGAGGGGCAGACAGCCTACAGAGGGACCCTGACCACCACCTGTTGCCTCTCGCAGGAGCAGGGCCCTTCCCAAGGTGGTTCATGGACCTTTGGTGTTTGGGGCCATAAACAGACCTCCACGTTCTGGGTGCTTGCGGACGTGTCGGCGGTGCGGCGGAGTGCACGGGACACAGACTCATCTTTCTGAGGTTCGAGTGGCTGGCACGGTGCGGAGGGCACAGAAGGATGTCTGCCCGCTGGTCAGCCTTTCCTAGGGCCTGCTCCATGCCGCGCGCTAGGCTCTGGACACAGGGGTGATCCTGCCCAGCGCTCCGTCACTCAGGCACGCAGGCCAGAGGAAAGGGTGTCACGGGAGACAAGGCTGTAAGGAAAGACCTGGAGCCTGGAGAGGAGGGCTGGACCCTGCCCTGGGACCTTGGAGCCGCGAAGGTTGCTGGCACGGGTGGACAAAGCAGTCTAGTTCGGGCGCGAGTGCGCCTGGGTGAGGAGCCAAGGCTGATGAGCGGAGACCGGAGACCGGTCTTGGAAGGCCCGCAGACCTAAGGAGCAAGGTGCCGGGAGGCGCAAAAAGACGTGGGGTGGGGGGTGGGGGGTCAGCTGTCCTGGGGCCGGAGCGCCAGGCGCGTTCGTGGGTGCATTCTGAGCATTGCGGAGCCGGATAACGCGGGAGCATCCCCGCCCCTCGGACCAGGCGCGGGGAGCAAGGGGTCAGGCCGCAGTCAGACGCGGTGCGTCCCGCCCACCCCAGCCTTAGGGAGCCCGCGGTTCGAGTCCTGGCCTTGGTGTGATTCGCTGCGGGGTCCCGGCCGGGCCCTTCCCTCTCTGGGCCTCGGTTTCCCCATGCTCAAGGTCTCGGCGAGTCCGGGCTCTCGGTCCTGCGCGGCCCCCAGCCCACAGGCTGACACGCCCGCCGCGGCACGGGCCCGGCATCGGCCCCTCCCCCCGCGGGAGCGCGGACGCTCACGAGCGCGCTCGCACCTGGCCGCCGCTGAGAGCGAGGTTGGATGGGCGGGGCCTAGAAGCTCCGCCCACCCCGCCCCGCTTGGCCAATCGGAGGGGGCGGATGGCCCCGTGCGGGGCGACGCGCTGGGGGCGGGGCCAACTGGGGCTGAGGAGAGAGCCCGCGGGCGGGCAGGCGGGCCGCGGGAGGCGATCGGGCGGCGGCGGAGGCGGCGGCGGCGGCGGCGGCAGTGGGTCCCAGAACAGCGCCGCAGCGCGCCGCCGGCTCCCACAGGCCGGCCAGGCTCCGCAGCCCGCCGCAGCCGCCGCCTCGCCGCTGAGGGCCCGAGAGTGCGGCGGCGGCGCGCGGCCTGTGAGGGCGGCGGGCGCGGCGCCGAGCGTCCTGTCAGGCGGCGGAGGGCGTCGCGGACCCGCGTCGCGATGATGCCGGTGAGTGCGGGCGGCCGCGGCTTCCTCCGCGGGCCGCCGGCCAAGCCTCCTCCCTCCCGCGCTCCTCGCCTCGGGCCCGGCGCAAGGCCGGGCGGCCGGGCGGGCGGGCGGGGAAGGAAGTAGCTCGGCGGGCGCGCCGGGCCCCGCGACCCCCGGGCGGGCAGGTGGGGGCGCGCCGGGCTGTCAGCGCGGGGGGCGGGGGCCCGAGATCCGGGAGGGGGCGGGGACGCGAGCGGGCCGCCCCGCGCTGCGGACACCCCGGCGGCGCCCCCTCGGCCGCGGCCCTTCCTGCCCGGGAGGGGCGGCGGAGCGCGAAATCGGAGCCCCTCGTCTTCCGCCCGTCCGGGCGGGTGGGAGCCGCGAGGCCGCGGGCGGGTGGCGCTCGCCGGGTCCGCGGCTGGCGACGCCGGCGACCTCGCCTGCAGTTCGCGGGGCGCGCGGTCCGGGCGTCGGCCCCCGCGTGGGGGTCGCGCCGGCTGTGGCCGCTGCCCGCAGCCCCGCCGGGGGCGCCCCGTCCCGCGCCTGCGGGCCGCCGTCCCTGTGCGCGGGGGCGGAGCGGGGCTCCCCGCGCCGGCGCCGCCTTTGTCCGCCCCCCGGGTGCGGGCGCCCCGCCAGGCCCGAGACCCCTGCGGTCCGCCCGCCCATGTCCTCCTCTTCGAGCCGCGGCGCCAGTGGTGCTGCTCGGCTCCGGCTCTGGGAGCTACGTGCCGGGACCCCGGGGAAAATGCGGAGCGGGTGCTGCCCGGAGGGCGGGCGGGCCGGCCTGCCTTCCGAGTGCCGGGCACGAGTAAAATTCTCGAACGCGGTTGTGGCAAACAGCCGCGGAGTCGCCCTTTTAACCCGCGGCCCCTGCGGTGAGAAGCTCGAGCGCCGGAACACCGGTGCGCCGCGCGGCGCCCGCGGACGCCGGGGTTAGCTTCCCGGCCTTGGAGTCATTTCCTCCCCGGCGACCTCCGCGCCCCGCGGAGCGGGTTCCGGCACAGCCTGCGCGCCGCCGCCGCCGCCGCGTAGGGTTTCACCTGGTGGGGCCGCGGGCTGGGCTGTGTCCCTGGGCGCTCGGTTTTCCGCGAGCGGCTGGCTCGTCGTGGAGGGGAGCTGGGTGCGCGCCGGCAGATTCGGAGTCGGCGCTGGTCCTGCGGCTTTCTAGCTCCTGTGACCTTGGACGAGGCGAGGCCTCCCCGCGGGAGTTCGGGGGACGGAAGCCGGACGGCGGCCCCGGGCCGTCCCCGCGGTCGGAGAGGGCGATGTGTCCCGAGGGGCCTGTCGGAGAGAGTGCCCTGCAGATGCCTCTTCCTGCCGGCAGCGCGGCCCCGAAGTGTCAGCTCGGCGTCGGCCTCCGCGAGGTGCGGCGATTGGAGACGCCCCGCCCCGTTCTCCCCGGCCGGCCTGGGGAGGCGTTCCCGCGCGGTGGGGTTCTGAAAGCAGGCTTAGTTAGACCTGAAACCCGGGCCTGATGAGTTAATTGTGTTGGAGGGTGTCTGCAGAGTTCCGACGGATTCTGTCGTCGTGTGATGTTTAAATCGGAATACTCGGCTACAGAAACCTTGGTTACTTTTTTCATATGGTGCGTTCAGATTTTACCTCTCTGCCATATGGTGCGAGGTTCTGGTCCCTCCCTCACCAGGCTTCTTTTTAAAGGACCTCGCTTATGTAGCATTTGGGTGATTTCTTCACCATACTCAAAGTAATCAAATACTGCTTTTAAAAAACACATAGTCTATCAGCTATTTAAAACACACTGCTCTTGTTTTAAAATGCCTTCTAGAAACAGATGGTATTTCTCTTAGTCCCTCTTTGGGGACTTTAGTTTTGTATTTTCTTCTTGACCCTAAAAATACTACTTGTAGGATCGACTCCTTCCTCTGTTAACACAGTCGGGGTTGAGGGGTTGATTGTAAATTTAGTAGAAGTTTAAGTAACATGTGAGTCTGACTCAATACTATTTTAGACCACATATCCAAGATAAAAACAAGATTTCCTCCCTTTATTACATATTTTGTGCTCACCGTCCTGGTGAACCATCACAGCAAAACTGGATCACAGCTTTTGGAGAGCCGCACTTCCAGTAGGGATGCCCCGTGGGCCGCCACGCACATGCAACTCCGGATTTTCTAGTAACCACCTATGAAAGGTGGCATTCTAAAATATCTTTTATTAGCTCATCAGAAATACTCTCATTTTCACACATACTCAATATGACACATTTGCTACTGTGATATTTTACTATTTTGTATTAAATCATTGAAATTCGGTGTGAATCCAGTTTGAATTGCCGGAGTTTTCCTCTTACAGCACATCTCGGTGCAGACCAGCACACTCTGCCGCTCAGCAGCCGTGCGTGTTTAGTGGCAACACAGGGCTAGCCCATGGGCCGCGTGCAGCCCAGGACAGCTATGGATGCGGCCCAACGCAAAATCTACATTTACCTAAAACTTTTTTTTGCTCGTCAGTTTTCGTTAGTGTTTGGGTATTTAGTGTGTGGCCCAAGACACCTCTTCTTCCAGTGTGGCCTAGAGATGCCAGAAGGTTGGACACCCTGGTAGAGTAGACAGGGTCTGGCAGGAGTGAGGCCTGCTTGAATGTGGTTGGTAGAGTAATAATATGGGTGCAATAATGTATAATTTTAATTTGAACAGTTTACCTAAAGTGTCATGTGGTACACTTGAGTGTGATGTTGCTGTGTTACAGAATTGCATGCTTATCATTTTGTTATGGAAGGGGTGTGGCTCAGTGGATTGAGCCCCAGCCTGTGAGCCAAAGGGTCGCCAGTTCGATGCCCAGTCAGGACACATGCCTGGGTTGCCAGCCAGGTCCCCAGTATGTGGTGCACGAGAGGCAGCCACACATTGATATTTCTCTCCCTCTCTCCCTCCCTTCCCTTCTCTAAAAATAAATAAATTTATATTTTTTTAAATTAAAGGGGTGGGGGTGCATTTTTTGTGCTGGATCCTGTATTTTACTTTGAGAATTGGCAGTTAGTGTGCAGTGCCTGTGGTGCCTTTGAACGGGTCACGTGGTTTTCACTGCAGCACCCAGGCTCCCAGGTGTGGGAATCGATGAGACAGTATCTGGCTCTGTTCTCATCTGACACAGTAAAGCTCTGTAGGAGCCTTCAGTTTGCCCCTGAGTAGAGTTCTGTGACTGCCTGCTTTTAAACAGTCATATTTTAGAGTTTTCCCATATCAAAACAGTTTTGCACGGTAGTATCTGTAGTTATTCACTTTTTAGCAGTGGATGACATTTTAAAAATGATTTCTTAAGAAGCAAACGGGCTATATTTTACTTTTATTTTTGATGTATTAACTTTAGAGAAAGCGTGGAAGGAGCGAGGCAGAGGGAGAAAGACACTGATCTGTCGTCTCACTCCTTTAGGTCGGTGCTCATGTGCTCTCCACCTGGGACCCGCGCCCTCGCACACGGAGGTGGTGCTCCAGCCCACCGAGCCAGCAGGCCGGGGCCTCAGCGGGCACACTTTTGTGCCTGAGTGAGATGTATCTGGGGAATGTCACTCAGGACACTTTTCCTCTTCCGAAGGGACGTTGACTTCAGTAAAGGAAGTTGTGTGGCCCTGAAGTGTGTCTCAGTTTGTAAGAAGGGCTCTTGGTGGCAGTGTTCTCGTCGTGCTAGTAGTGGTACTCCCTCCCCCCCCCATCATCACACAGTGCGCCTGCCTGGTTCTACACGCTGCCGTCCTGAGAGCCCGCTCAACCTTCGCACTGTGGGCTCCGGGTGACATTGCTTTGTGCTGACCATTGGGGTGGCCACAACGTCTGTTTAGTTTTTTCCATGGAACAAAAGACACCTTTGTCATTTCCTTGATTTGGATATTTTGAGTATGTTAGGTATCTCCTGCTATTGGCTTCTAGTGGGCAGCACCCCTGGTGCTGCTAAGCACCTTCCCATGCATAAGACAGCCCCACAGCAAGAATTACTTGGCCAAAATGTCAGTAGTACCAAAAAACTTCACAAACCACTTTTGACATGTTCAGTCAGTCACAGCACCTTTTCTATACACTGCACAAACCTTTTTTTGCATTTCAGTTACGTTTTTACCTATCTTTCTTGAAATAATAAAGCATAATACGCCAAAAATGTTGCATACCTTCTTCCATCTTCAATATTAAAATGACTGCACAAAAACTCACCAATTTTGTTAAGTTTTTTTCAATGCATGCTGATCTGACAGCTGTCACAATACAATCTAAGAAAATTGTTTCAAATGAAGTTAAAGACAACTAAGCGCTACTAAAGCCCTCATATAAAAAAACTAAATGAACTGTTTGGCCAACCCAATATTTAGCTCACATTAGACAAACATTCACTTATTTCAGGTGTTCACTGTCTTACCAACTATGTTGAAACATTCGGCATTATTGAAACAGGTCTTTCTCTTTTAAACAGCTGTCATGTAATTTATGAAACAACGGACTGGAAGTAGGGAGACTTAGCTTCTGGTCCTCTCTTGTTAGTAACTGTGTGACCTTTGAACTCACACTCTTTGGGCCTCAATTTCTTATCTGTAAAATGAGTTGGTCCCGGGGAGTACCCAGTAGTATGGTTTTGCATGGTTTTGGTTTACAGCAGGTACTTTCATGCAGGTCAGTCATACTCACAGTGGCTACATCAGAGGTTGAGGCATGCGGACGCGCTTCGTTTCGGCAGCCTTTCGGTGCGCTGCCGAGTGTCTGTGTGTGACGGAGCAGATAGGACGCACTCAGGTGTTCACTGCTGTTGTTAATTAATGGTTGAGTCCCTTGTAGGCTCAAATGTATAGTCTGATTCAGTGAACAGCACAAAGACTCAAAAACTTTTCTTAAAAGTCTTTTTTTTTTAAACAAAAACGACAAATATAATATCACCATTTAAAATAATAAAACTATTTCTATCCTTTGGACTGCCCAGAAGTTCATAAGGAAAAGCAAAGCCTTGAACATACAAAGATGTATGTATATAAAAGCTTTTATTATTAGTTTTATTGAACTTAAAAATAGTCTGTATGGATAACTCTTCTAAAGGCTACAGTATTAAGTACAACCATAAAGTTTTGCAGCTGTTTAACTTCCTACCGTGCACTTCAGCAATAGCGATCACTCAGCGAACAGCGTGTGTCATCAGCGTGCTGGGGCACTGTGTCATAGGTCTTGTGGTGGTGTCTCCGTTTTTGAGGAGACTGAGGTCAGGAGGTCAGGAAGCGGGTCTCAGGCCCCCTGGCTGGCCCGTGGTGAAGCAAGGTTTGCAAACGCTCTCAAGAGCCTTTGCTCCTAGCCCGGGTGCCAGTCGCTGAAGGGAGTTTGCTCGCAGTGCTGGTAAAGTGAGTTTGGCTGAATTTCCCCCTTTACGCTCAGCTCACGTGACGCTTACTCTTCAAAAGAATCCCAAGGTGAATCATTTTCATAAAAAGTGAGTTTTCACCATTTTGAGGGAGAACTGTTTTAAATGTAAATGTGTTGACTATATTTTTCCTCTTCAGCATCCTACTTTGAATAGTGTATGCCAGTATATGTGCTTAAGAGTTACTTAGGGTTTTTAGGAGGATAGGAACTGGGAATATCGTCAGGTTATTATGTTGCAGGTATATGACTGGGCACCAGCATGCATTTTTCTTGTGCGTCTGCACAGACAGGCAGTAGCTTCTCGATGAAAGTTCGGTGGGATTGGCGCCTTGAAGTGCTGCTGCCACAGCTCTCTCACAGACGGGGCTCCAGGAGGGAACGGGGCGGTCACGTTCTGTTGGAGCACTTCCTTGCCTTGATCGCTTTGTTTTACTGGGTTGGCCAAACAGTTCATTTAGCTTTTTTATATGAGGGCCTTAGTAGCGCTTGGTTGTCTTTAACTTCATTTGAAACAATTTTGTTAGATTGTATTGTGACAGCTGTCAGATCAGCGTGCATTGAAAAAAACTTAACAAAATTGGTGAGTTTTTGTGCAGTCATTTTAATATTGAAGATGGAAGAAGGTATGTAACATTTTTGGCATATTATGCTTTATTATTTCAAGAAAGATAGGTAAAAACGTAACTGAAATGCAAAAAAAGATTTGTGCAGTGTATGGAGAAGGTGCTATGACTGACCGAATGTGTTAGAAGTTTTTTGGTACTACTGACATTTTGGCCAAGTAATTCCTTGCTGTGGGGCTGTCTTATGCATGGGAAGGTGCTTAGCAGCACCCCTGGCCTCTGCCCACTAGAAGCCAGTATCAGGAGATACCTAACATACTCAAAACATCCAGACTAATAAAGTAATTGGTGAAAATGAAAAAGGTGTTTTTTATTTTATGTAAAAAAATTATATGGACTTTTTGGCCAACCCAATATTCGCTGCAAAGATAGCTGTCTGACTGTTGTTCATACTATTCAATAATTGGTGAGCAAAACCTGCTGTTACTGGATTTTGTAAAATGAAAATCTTTGCATTGTGCTTTCATGCAGAACAATAAAAGACTGGTAAAATGAGGTAGTTTTGATGAAAATTAATAAGGGAAGCATACATTTCGGTACAGAATCTTGCTAGTGGCTTGTTAGTGTATCTGGAGCACACGCTAACCGACGTTTGGGCAGAATCATGATTTACAGCCTACGTTGTGACTGTAACTGAAGCTCAGGCACATGCAAAGGCCCTGTGGCCAGAGCACACTGCGCTCACTGGAGAAATGCAGGAGGCCTGTGTGACCGAGCCGACCGGGTATGTCGGGGGGTCCCAGAGGGGATTCGGTCAGAAAGGGGGTGTCGGCTCGGCTCTGGCAGGGCCTTATGGGCTGTGGTAAAGACCAAGGGTGTGGAGGGACATTTTTCATGGGCAGGAATGAAACACTGCTGTTTACTTACTGTATTGCAAGCAGGAATGAGTAGCAGGCATGCCTAGGTGATTTCACTGCACCACGAAAGAGTCACGTGGCGTACGTGTGGATTCTGGCGTCACCATTTATTGGCTCTGTGACTGCAGGTCAAGTTACTCGACCCCTCAGTTCCTTGTCTCCAAGCTGAGGATAGTAATGGTAACCTTACGGGGGGTTAGGATCTTCAGGTGGATTATTACAGGGAAAGGTGCCTGTTGTGTAGTAAGTGCTCAGTAAGTGTTCGTTATTTGTATGGAGTTTCGTTTCCTCTGGAAGGCTTTCATGACCTTTCTCTTGGCCAAACCCACCAATAGAGGCATTGAACCTGGTGCACCTTTTAAAAAAACCTCACATACCATAAAATGCACCTTTTAACTGTGTATAATTCAGCCGTTTCTCGAGTAGGATCAAGGTTGTGTATGTCACCACTGTCTGCTTTCAGAACATTTGCCTGGTGTGTCTTCGAAGTACTTGGCATAGTTGCCGTCTTAAACACGGGCTTGTGTGACTGATCAGTGTCTGGTTCTTGTCCTAACTGTAATTTTGTTGAGGCCAGGAGCTGCCTCTCTTTAGTTGCTATTTACCACCAGTGCCTGTCCCAGTGACCGGCACGTAGGTGGTGGTCAGCGATTCGTTATATGAAGAAGATGTGTTATGGAAGGTAGTGTCGGACCCAGTTCTGAAGAGCTGTGTGCGCGCGGTAATAGGGTTCTCACCTGATCCTGTGGTAGCCTGTGGGTGATCAGAAACCACCAAACGTTTTTAAAAAGTAGAGTGATACAGCCAGGCTTGTGTGAGAGAGAATCCTGGCCCCCGGGGAGGAGAAAGTACGGAGTAGGGAGGGAAAGGAGGCAGGACAAGCAGTGAGGAGACCAGCTGGTGCAGGCGTGACCTGACCTCCAGAGAGAGATCCGGTCAGGAGGAGGTGACACAGACCTGATGCAGTGAGTCAGTGTGCGTGAAGCGTGAGTGTGCATGCAAGCCAGTGTGCTTGCTTGCATGTATGTGTACGTGTGAGCATGTGTACCTGCGTGTACACGTGTTTGTGGTAGAGAGGAAGGAAGTACAGTTGCTGGAGTGGAGGATAACAAGTGTACTGCCTCAGCAGCCAGGCTTGTTTTCCCTTTAAGATGGAGAACACTTGAGGAGGAACAGGCTTAGAGGGCTCTGTGGGGAAGAGCGAGTTTTATTAGGTTGTGTTGAGCCTGGGTGCCTGCTAGATCCACAAAGACATTAAATCTTTTCTTCTTAAAAAGATTTTATCTATTTATTTCTAGAGAGAGTGGAAGGGAGAATGAGAAGGAGAGAAACGTCTATGGGTTGCCTCTCGGCCCACAACCCAGGCACGTGGCCTGACCGAGAATGGAACTGGCGACCCTTTGGTTCACAGGCTGGCACTCAATCCACTGAGCCACCCCAGCCAGAGCTACTCTTAAATCATAATCTTCAATCTTTACGTCAATATATAGCAAGTAAAAAAATCATTTGCTGTGTGCTAAGTGGTTTTCAGTGTGTTTGGCATTTCAGGTTGCTGCCTGGCATCTGCGGCACACCACACTTGCCATTCTGTGCACTTGTCAGCTGGCCTCTCAGCCCTACCCTGACCCCCCACTGGGCCAAGCTTCCCGGGGCAGTGGCTGCCCTGGGTCTCCCCCACCCTGCGCTCCCAGCACCGGCACAGTTAGTCAGGGGTGGGCAAAAGCAGGTTCTCAGTTGTTCGTACGGAAAAAGACATGCAGGTTATGATTATTACAATAGCTTAACTCAAAAGAATGTCACTCATATCTTTGCTCACCCCTGTGTGCACACTGTTTATGGCTGTGTAATCTGTGTCTGTGTGTTGATCATTTGTGTTCTGCTTTTTGCTCTATTGCATGTTTTTATTTCTCTCTAATGGCTGTCTTGGAGGTGATGTCGGTAAATAATAGTTAACCTCACAAGTGCTATAAACATGGGTATAGACAGATTTTTGTGATAGAAATAGAAATGAGAAGGGAAGTTTGGTCAAAATGTGAAGACAGATTAAATAAAATTAGACAATTTCAGGATTAACGGGAAAAACCCTACAGTAGGAATAAAGAGTATTTTCTGATAGGATGTAGAAATATGAAATGGTGTAACACAGTGGTTATCAGCTCAGGCTCTGGAGCCAAAATTGCTTGGTTTCACATTGTAGCTTTACAACGCTTACTAGTTCTATGACCTTGGAAAAATTATTTAACCTCTCTGTGCCTCCTTTTCCTATCTAAAAGGGGTTTAATGACGGTGTATTTCTAAAGGGTGTTGTGAGGGTCGTCAAGTACTCAGAGTATTCCGTGGAGACACAGAATGAGCAAGGACTCAGTAAATGTTCACAGTCCTCGGGCTTTGTCCAGCAGCCGTGAGGCTTCGTGGTGGACGGGGTTCAGGTGGTCGGGCTGCGCGTGCACCTTGCCCACCGAGGGCACGCGTTCACCCTTCACACTGGAGAGCCTGCTGGGGTTGCGCATCTGTCGAGTTGATGGGATGGAACGGGAACGGCTTGCTAGTCTTAGAAATGAAGGTTTACCTTCTCTTTCTAGTACCTTCTGTTGTGCAGGCCACTGCTCAGGACCAGAAGTGGTTCGTCACTTACAGAATCACTCACTGTGGTACCTGTGAGCTGAAAAACTCACTCTCCTCTTTCTGGCCCCTAACTAGACGACCCCCTCCAGGTGACTTTGAACAAAGTGCCCCTCCCCTCGCTGTGCTTCATTTCTCTCCATGGTACCTACGTGCAGCTGGCATTTATTGGTGGAAGCGCCGTGGAAACAGGGCTTAGTTTGCTCTTCCCGCGGCGGCACGCCCGGTGCTTAGGCAGGCCTCCAGCAGGTACTTGCTTACTGAGCGGCCTCTGTGCGCATTCAGGGCGCATCGCTTACGTGCTGCGTGTGTGCTGGGGCTGGGCACAGTCCCTGCTCTCCGTGAGCTCACAGCAGGGAGCAAGCACGTGAACAAAAAATGCCATCTGAGAGATAAGGGTTGCCTGAGTGGCAAGGCGTGTTGGGGCTCAGTGGAGCCAGGAGTCTGCTTGGGATGCCAGGGGACTTTTCACCAAGGAGGTGACGCTGGAGTTCAGAGGGGTGAGGAAAGGGGGTGGACGTGATAGGGAAGGGTTTTGAGGTGCAGAGTTTAACATGCGCAGGGCATCGCGGTCTGGTTGCTGCCGGAAGGTGCTGGAACGTGAGGCCAGATGAAGCAAGGGGGAGGCGAGAAAGGCAGGCCGAGGTCAGGTCCTGAGGGCACGGCTGGTCCTGAGAAAGATGTGAGACTGTCGAAGGCTGTTTTTTACATTGTGGTAAAATATAAACAACATGAAGTTTACCATTTTAACTATTTTTATAAACAATTTTATTCATAATTATTTTTATGTATTTATTTTAGAAAGAGGGGGAGGATAGGGAGAAAGAGGGGAGGATAGGGAGAAAGAGGGAGAGAAACATTGATGTGTGAAGAGAAACATGCATCGGCCAACCGGGGACCTGGCCCCCAACCCAGACATGAGTCCTGACTCAAACCAGTGACCTTTCGGTGTGCAGGCCGGCACTCAGTCCACTGAGCCACACCAGCTATGGCCCGTTTGAACTGTTTTTAAGCATAGAGTTCTGTGACATCAAGGACGTTGACGATGTTCAGCAATTACCACCACCATCCATCTCCAGAACGTTCTCACCTTCTCCAAGTGAAACTACTGATGAAGGGTTTCACGCTGAGTTGCGGAGTGCTCCGGTCTAAGTTAAAGTTGACGCCAGGTGTCTGGAGTCGAGGAGAGGAGTCTGTCGGGGCAGTCAAGGCAGAGCAGGGTCCCTGAGCAGTCAGAATGTTGTCAGAGACGCTGACATTGAAGCCAGTTTGTAGAAGAACCTCTTTAGCCCTCGCTTAACCTTTTATTCTTGCATGTCGCACAGTTCTAATTTACTTAGCTTCTAAATCTTTAGACTCTGCATCTGAGGTTGCTAGAAGGGTGTAGCTGTGGGCAGACAGACTGCTGGAAACCACAGAAAAACACAGCTTTAAGCACAGCCTGAGTTTGGGTCTGAGGTCTGAGGGTGGACAGCCTGACCTAAGTCAACACCGAAGAGATGGCAATTACAGACTACACACAGGGCGGTGAAGTTCATGATGACTGAGTTGCAAGAGAGAGTAAACAATATCAATAATGTAGACAGCAGCTGGATACATTTTTTCCATTTTTTAAAAATTTTAATTGCGCCCTGGCTGGCGTAGCTCAGTGGATTGAGCGCGGGCTGGGAACCAAAGTGTCCCAGGTTCGATTCCCAGCCAGGGTACATTCCTGGGTTGCAGGCCAGAACCCCCAGCAACCGCACATTGGTGTCTGTGTCTGTCTGTCTGTCTGTCTGTCTCTCCCCTCCCTTCCCTCTCTAAAAATAAATAAATAAAACCTTTAAAAAAAAAAAAAGAACCTGGGACCAATTAAAAAAAAATTTTAATTGCTTCAGTACAGTTTTCTTTTACTCCCATCCCCGCCCCTCCCCCTGCCAGTCCTCCCCAAACTGGATACAGTTTAGATGAGCTCTGTCCAAGAGAAACATAATGTGAGCCACATAAAAAGTGAAAAAGAAGTGAAATTAATTTTAATAATATATTTTATTTCAGTCACTATCCCCAAAGTATTATTTAAACAAGTAGATAATATTAAAACATTATTAATGAGTTGTTTTAACATTTTTTCATGCTAAGGCTTTCAAATTCGAGAACATGTTTTATACACAGAACACATTTCACTTTGAACTAGCCAGCCTTACGTTCTCAGTAGCCCTGTGTGGCCAGCAGCTCTGTCATACTGTAAAGAACCTACAGCAGTTGCTGACCTACAGCAAACGCTGTAGATCTGTGTCATTATCCCCCAAACATTTCCTCTTCCAAAATGTTAGATGACTTTGTGTCAGTGATACATTTTAAAGACATTCTTGCTTTGGAGACTGCTTAATTTCAGACATGCATTGAACAAGTTTTCACAGGTAAAGAAAAAAATGTTAAATTGTAATTTTGTGAGGATCCTTTATAATGGATGTCTTTGGGTAATTAATTTTCTTGTTTGCTGCAACATTGAGGCTGTTTAACCACCACAGAAGTAGTGTAATTAATAATTAAAGGATTTAGGATTATAATTAAAATTAGAAAATATTTGAAAGAATGATTCTGTCAACATTTAATTACTAGTGCTGTTATAACTCAGTGACTCTCAAATATTCCACCGGCCCCGCTGTGACTGGGGAGACTACCCAGTCTTTTCTCCATCCGTGTGTTCTGACACAAGAGGGCTATTTTGAGATTTCCACCTTCTGGTGGTGTTTGTAGAGTAGAAAAGCATAAAAAATAAAAACAAAATATAAAAGGATCCCTGTTTATCAAGGGACAAGCATTTAAGAGGAGGTCCATTGCCTTCTAGAGGGGAGCGTGCCTGGA
This sequence comes from Phyllostomus discolor, assembly GCF_004126475.2. NCBI lineage: Eukaryota > Metazoa > Chordata > Mammalia > Chiroptera > Phyllostomidae > Phyllostomus > Phyllostomus discolor. Next base: position 217,538,167 of record NC_040903.2, on the reverse strand, counting down.
AACATAACCAGGTCATGGTGTGTTGTTTAAACGTCAGGTTTCTGGCACCGAAGAAAGCAGTGCCTAATTGGGGTCAGTATTTAATCACGGCTGTTTTCATCTGTCATTGATTGGCGACCCCACCCAGCTGCCCAGCCTAATCTGCCCACCCTCGGCTCCTAGACAGTCTTCCACTCCCCCCATGGCTGTCCCCTTTGGTCTCAGCCTATGTGTTGTTTCCTGTGGCAAGTCTTCCCCGACACTGGCCTCAGGGCTGGGCAGCCGTCCGTGGGACCTCGTGGCACTTCTCACCGTAGTCCCTGGCGTCTCCTCTCAGCTCCAGGTCCGGGGGGCGGAGATGGGGCCTGTCTTGTGGGCTGTGCGCAGAATCTCCCTGCCTTCGTGTCCTGCCCCCTCCCCAAAGAGTACTCAGCACAGTCTGTGTTTAACTGCCAAACAAACAAAAGTTTGTTTTGGAACTTTTGTTTTCTTGTGAGTGGAAGCCTTAGTTGTTCCTCATAAGACGATGATTTGCAATCTCTATTACTACAAAGTGAGGAGGGGGCCAAATAATTAAGATAATTAATATAATAATTATCCAAATAATTAATCCTTCCTAGTGCTAACTTTTTTTTTTTTGAGAAAGAGAGAGAAGGGGGAGAGAGGGAGAAAGAGAAAGAAACAAACATTGGTTTATTGATCTGTTCCACTTATTTATACACTGGTGGGTTGATTCTTTTATGTGCCCTGACTGAGGATCAAACCCACAACTGTGGCATATTGGCACGGTGCCCCACCCAGCTGACCTACCTGGCTGGCTGGGGCTGGTGCTGACTTCTTACGATGTTGTGTTGTGTTGGAGCTGGAGCAGGGGGACCTCCACGCCCCAGCCCTCCGTCAGGGAAGCTCGTGGGGAAGCGGCCGGGCTCCGAGTTTCACTGCAGAGCTCCGAGGCGGAGCGAGGCCAAGTGGGAGGCTTACAGTGGGAGGCAGCTCTGTGCACGGTGTTGGACAAACACATCTTCTAGTGGCAGCAGATGTGTTTGTGCCCCACAGCAGGCATCATGGAAACTGTGAATGGCGTTGTAGGGAAGATCAGTGTAGAGCGGAAAAGGTGGCCTTCAGTAAGTATCCAACAACAGCTGTTTGCCAACTTTTACAATGCGCCAAAACAGTGCCAGGCACTGGAGACTGAAGACACTGTAATTGCTGTCTTCAAGGATTTCATAGGCTAGTTGCTGGAAACGTGCAAAATAAGTGCATGGTGGGACAGGAGTGTTTGAGATGAGACCTCAGGCTTCGGAGTCAGGAAGCCTGGAGCCAGCCTGAGCCCTGTCACTTACTAGCTGTGCGACCTTAGACAAGTTACACAGCCTGTTGGAGCTTATCTCCTCCTCTGTAAAATGAAAGTAACAGTGCCCGTCTCTGAATGAATTATGGCGTGGCCATATAGGAAAATATTATATAGCTTAAAAATAGTGAAGTAGAACTGTGTGTTCTCATGAAGAGTGTCCAAAATACAGTGTTGGCTGAAAAAACATTCTACTTAATGTGGTCTCATTATAAGAAGAGAAGAGTTGGTGGTGCAGATAACAGTCTGAAAGGTTACTTTCTGGTACTGTCCAGAAAGTATCTAGCCATATACTATGAAAAAAAAGACATTTACTGAAGAAAATACGAGAAACCTTGTACACAGGACAATGAGGTCTCAGTCCTCTTCAAAGTAGGCACTTTGGGACCTCACACAGTTCTCCCAGTGTCTCTTCCATTATACAAAACACTTTGCAAAATCCTTTGTTGGAATCATCATCAGCTGCCCCGTCTTATTTTCCTGAATCTCCTTGACAGTCTGAAATCTCTTCCCTTTCAAAGGTGATTGTAGTTTTGGGAAAAGCCAGAAGTTGCAGGGCACCAAATCTGGGCTGTAGTAGGGCTGGGTCACCTAGGGTGATTTAATGTTTCACCAAAAAATCTGCACGAGACGTGATGCATGAATGAGCGTGTTGTTGTGGTGAAGCTGCCAATCACCGGTTACCCACAGCCTACGGCCATTTTCATCAGTATTGCATCTCTCAGCTGACGAAGAACACAGGTCATGCTCCTTGTTAATCATTTGGTCTGGAGGGGCGAGCAGACTCTTGATGGACAGCACCTTCCCAACCAGAAAACACAGTTACATGGTCTTGGCCTTGCTGCGACTTTGCCGTACCTTCTTCGGGTGTGGAAAACCAGGCAGCTTCCACTGGGCCTCCCTGTCGTGGTCGTGCGAGCCTGCAGACCCACGGATCATCTCCAGTCATGACCTTCTTGAGGAAATCCAGGTCACTGGCAGCCGTCTGAATCAAGTCACTGGCAACTGCAGCACGCTGTTCCTTCTGCTCTGGTAGCAGACGCCACGGAACGAATTTTGCCACGACACATTTCATGGCAGGATCCTGCGTCAGAATCTCGGACACAGTAGTTTCTGGAACCTGGAGCTCCGCTCCCAGTCCTCACACTGTCGGTTGCGGATCTCTGTTGACTGCAGCCTGCACACGCTCAACAGTCTCAGGTGCTCTGCTTGCTGCAGGCCTTCCAGAGCGTGGGTCACTCTCAACAGATTCTGGACCGTCTTTGGCGTGTTTGTGCCACACGCTTGTGTTTGCGCCACACTCACTGCATCGTCTCTGAAAGCCTTCTGAATCATCCGAATAGCTTCTGCGGAAGAATGTTCAAGCTTAACACAAAAGTTGATGTGGACTCGTTGCTCTGCTCACTCGGTCACTTTGAATGCGACGGCCACACCGCACGCATGCTCACTCAGTGGCGTCTACCGCCCCCACTGACTAGTGCAGTGAAGGCATCACTGTTCACGCATGAGCATTCCAGTCCACTCCCCTTGGCTGCCGGGTTACATCCATGTGCTGCAGGCTGTTCTCATCATATGAACAATGGCTGGGCTTTTTCTGGACAGACTTCGTATACCAGCTGTTTAAAGTATAGATCATTAGGGGGACTATTTTTAATTTTCTTTATTGTTACATTAGGCTCTGTTAAAAAATAGATATGTATTTTGATTTGCCATCCCAAAAATAATAAAGGAAATAGTTTTAAAAGGCCAAAGACCCTCCACTGGATTTCTGGCAGGACTGAACAGTAGAACGCGTGGAGACAGATACCCAGCATGAGGTCCAGCACAGAGGGAGGCAGTACGTGAGCCACCACTATCCCTGCTGGACATGGCAGCTGAGACAGAAGACTGCTGGACTGCAGAACCCTTGGTGGGCGCGTTGGGCCCTGCAGTTTGGATTTCTAAGGTCATTTGATTGCTCGGATGTGGGATATTGGTTGTCTGGTGGGGCTCAGATCTGGGGATCTGAGTCCTTATTTCCATGGACTTTTGCTGGCCTTGGGTGAAAGAGACAAGGCCTACAGATGGGTCAGGTGCGCCCAGCACCTGGAAACACCTCTCTGTCCCCTCCTTTCATTCTCTTTTGAGAATAAAAACATTGTCCACCTCACCTTGAAGGGAGGGAGAGAGGTGGCCCCCCAAGTTGTGATGCCTGATGCCTGTCCTGAAAGAGACCTGAGACTCTCTCGGGCAACATGTAGTAGGGCTTTTGGAGTCATCCCTGAGTTTAGGTTTGGACGTTGAGCGAGGTGTCGAGCCTCTCTTGACGCTGCTTCTGCCTCTGTAAACTGGGGATGATGTGCCTTCCTCTTCCACTTGCATACCCTCACTGGCCCTTTCCCGTGTTCCTGTTGGATAAAGGATTGGGAAAAATTGTGTGTGGGGGGGCGGTGTATTGATGGGTTATCTTACAGGGCTTACCTTTCATCTGCTGGTAAAGTAGATAGGCGTGATGAATCTTCATGAAAAAATCTATTCTGTGGCTTTTTGTTTTCTCTTTAGACCTGATTTTTAAAATATTTGTTGCTTTGTGTACTCATCTTGGAGAGTGTTTTCTTTTGGGTGAAATGGTGTAATTTTCCATAGGCATGATTTATATTGGGTATGCAGGGGAAGTCTTGATTTTCACCCATTGTCCTGACAGTCTTATCAGATAGCTCTTTTTCACTCCAAGTGCCCATGTTTGTTCTTAATTATATAGTCACCCCAATTCCTATATCCCAAGTGAATGGCTTGCACTGATTTATTATTAACAAAATGGTGTCATTTAGCTTACATTTTCCAGAGTCTGATTGATATTTATGGAGCCCTTGTAGAATATTTTCAAAGTATATTACAGGTCTATTTTATGATCAGCCACCATTTATAATTTGCACTTGATTACATGTTCCTGTGTCAATTTTGTTTGATGGTTCTGTTTTTATTTTATGTTTTTTTTGAAGATTTTATTTCTTTCTTTCTAGAGAAGGGGAAGGAGGGAGAAAGAAAGGGAGAGAAATATCAGTGTGTGGTTGCCTCTCGTGCAACCCCCCCACCCCACCAGGAGTTGGCCCACAACCCAGGCAGTTGCTGTTACCGGAACCAACCAGGCAGCCTTTTGTTTCGCAGTCCGGCGCTCAATCCTCTGAGCCACATCAGCCAGGGCTCGCTCTCTTTTTTTAGAATTGATTTTGGGGGTGGAGGAGAGAGAGAGATGGAGATGAGTTTGTTATTCTACTTATTGATGCACTCATTGGTTGATTCTTGTGTGTGCCCCAACTGGGGATCAAACCTGCAACCTTGGTGCACTGGGATGACGCTCTAACCAACTGAGCTACCCAAGCTAAGACCTCATGGTTCCCTTTTGTGACTTAATTTCAGTTCATTTCTATAATTTTAACAGTCCTGGGGTTTTTCCTAACTTTTCCAGTGCCCAAAATTGTTGTCAGGTATTTAAATGAATAAGAGACAAAGGGAATTAGATTTGAGAGCGTGTTGTGTATCAGATTCCTTGCTAGACATTTTACAGACCTTCTCATTTAACATTAAGTAAACAGTGTAACTAAATAAACTGCTGAGAGGGAAGCAGCCTGCCAGGCTGAGAATCAAGAGACCTGATTTCTGTCTTGGTTTTGTTACTAAACAGATTTATTAACCTTGACAGATTATTTCCTCCTCTGGGCTTCTGCTTCCTCATCTGTAAAATGGAGAAAGAGTGGTGATTAGATTAGGTTCCGTCTGGCTCTGAGATTTGATGGCTGATCTTTGTGATAGCCTTGATTTGAAACTCTCACATTTCATTGAGTTGAATACTTAACAAAAGGGTTAAGAAGCTTAATCTACTCTAAGATTTAAGAAGCTCAAATTTACTCTAAAGTAACTCAAATTATCAAAAAATATTTTTTTATCTTTTTCTCCAAACAACTTTAGTGACTATTAGGGGGGGAAATCGAGACACCTATATGTTGTACTCTCAAATTTGATGGTATTAATAGGACTAGTATAAATGTTACCTTAGGGAACACAGTATTTTATTTTTGTGTCAAAATATGGATCTTGCCCTGACTGGTGGGGCTCAGTGGATTGAGCAGCAGCCTGCAAACCAACAGGCCCACTGGTTCAATTCCCAGTCAGGGCACTTGCCTGGGTTGTGGGCCAGGTCCCCAGTAGGGGGCACACAAGAGGCAACCACACATTGGTGTTTCGATCCCTCTCTTTCTCCCTCCCTCCCTGTCTCTCTATAAATACATAAATGAAATATAGATCTTAATGAGAACTTCCTGAGTGCTGAGCCAACAATAATACATTAAGCATTTTTGAGACCAGTGGGGAAAGAGAACTTTCTGGCACTGTAGCGAGACAAGACCAGGGGAAAGGTGATCTGCCAGTCTGAGCCCCATTTCCTCTCCTTTTCTGGATGAGAACAGCCAGAGCTTTCAAGTGGGCACAGAATGGGGAGTGCCCTGTGTTTGCAGAACAGAGTTGCGGAGGCTCTTGACTCCACGGAGTGCAGGGAAGGGAGGACGGTTCCCGCTTCTCATGCTTCCTGTGGAATTACTGGGACTGAAGCTGCTGTTCTTGCTGGCTTGTACTGCCTGCCCTTGCCCCCTTTGGGTTTTGTTTCCATTGTACGCTCTCCAGGCCTGGGAGGCAGTGTGTTGTGATGGAACAGGCACAGCCTTCTATCACAACACAGGCGGACGCTTCACATCTGAACTCAGCTACCCAGGAACATCAGTGCCTTGATGACTGCTGGACCTTCCTTTTATCCCTCAGGTTTCTCGTTGTAAAATGACAGTGTTAGTACTTGAGTTCATTTTGGTTGCAAGTGGCAGAAACCAACCCTTATTTTCTAACCTCTCAGAAAAGGGGGGACTTTATTGGAAAGACACTGGAGGGAGAGCCGAACCACAGAATCTTCAGGTGGAGCAGGAGCTGGGGCAGCTCTGGGAACCTCATCAGCAGGTGTGGCCGACCTGCTGTGCCTGGCAGGCTCTTTCCCTTTTAGTCCACACGCACTCCATCAGCAGGGCCTGTCAGCCGCTTCTGTGTCTGCCCAGCTTCCGTTCTGCACGACCCGCAGGACTCCCTCCCTCCTGGACACTCCTGACAGTCTCCTGAGCGCCCTCTCTGTGTCTGTGCTCTTGCCCCTCCCTCTGCTCTGCACAGAGCAGCCATTGCCACGTCCTGCCGCTTCTCAGCTCGGGGCCCTCTGAGTGCTTCCAGTCTTTCTCTGCGCAAAGGGCCAATTAGTAGTTTCCCTCTCGTCTCCTACTCTCCCCCCATTGATTTTGGTGCTCCAGCCAAACTGACTGCTTGTGGATTTGGAATCTTAGCAGACATTCAGTTGGGACCTGGCCCACAACCCAGGCAGGAGCCCTGACTGGGAATGGAACTGGCGACCCTTTTGTTCACAGGCCAGCACTCAACCAGTGAGCCACACCAGCCAGGGCTGAGGCCTTTTTCTTCCTTTTTAAAATTGAGTGTAGAAAGAAACATCTATTTATTGTTCCACTTATTTGTGCCTTCATTGTTGCCTCCTGTATGTGCGCTGAACGGAGATCGAACCTGCAACATTGGCGTATCTAACCGACTTAGCTCTCTGGCCAGGGCCAGTGAGGCCCTTCCTAAGTACCTTATTTAAAAATAAGTGTCGTATCCCCAGGGTCCTTTGCCTGCTTTGTTTTTCTGCATCACCACCCATCATACTGTATGTTCTACCTGCTTTGTCGCTTTCCCCAGACTGTAATCAAACAAAACTCCACGAGGGCAAGAACCCTGTCTGCTGTCGGCACTGCCTCTCCAGGGCCTGGCACAGCGCGCGCCCTAGCAAAGACTTGTGGAATGAAAGCCATTTTGTGTCGGCTGTCTCCCCGAGTTGAGTCAGCAGTGTGAGAGGGATGGGCATGTGAAATACGTGTGACCCCTGGCACTTGCCCAAGTGTGAGTGCCAGAGAGGCAGGGAGGGAGCTGTCCTCTGGGAGCCGCCCCACCTGGGGTCTCTGAGCTTGAGAAGACTGAATCAGTTGGGGTGTGATTATCTGGGGGTGCTGAGAAAATGCCCATTCTTTTCCCTTTCAGAAACGTGTGACCTCTTGGCAATGTTAGATGCAGAAATTCAGTCACTCTCCGTAACAGAGGCTGTTGTTTGGAAAGGTAAAAAATATGCTCATATAATAATAGGAAACCTCATGTACAGCCCATTTGTTTTAATAAATGATGAAATATGTAATTCTTCAGAAGAAATGGTGTTGAAATTCTGCAAATGGTACAAAGGCTCTCTTGGTATCTGAGCGTACCCAAGCTTCAGGACCCCAGCCAGGTCAAAAAAAGAGATAAATTTGTGAGTGGAAGGCATCAGTTTTCATTTCAGCTTCTCTCTAGTAGGAATTTTTTCTGCCCGTAGGCAGTCTAGGCTAAGTACATTCATCTTTTGATTTTATATTGAATTTTTACTAATTTACTCTTTTATATTCATACTTAAAATGTTTCACTTTTCAAATGTACATGTACATTGTATGTATAATAAAGTAGGCTCTCCCACTGTAAAAAATAGTTTGACTCGATGCTTCTGACACTTTGGGTAAAGATTGTTTCTTACAGTTTTATATGTAAAGTTGAAGAACTTGAATAGCTGTGTATTTTTTTGTTTATTGTTTTAAGTGATCATCCATTTAAGCACTGTTTTGTTCCTGAGCTATTGGATAGAAATTTAAGCTTTGGAGTCAGACACTTTTGGGTCAGACACTCTGGCACTTCCTAGTCGTGTGACCTTGGGCATCCCCCAGTCGGTCTACAGGGACAAGGTCACCCTAGCACCTCACTCGCAGGCCTGTTGGGGATCAGCGACACGGTGCGGGCGACAGAGCCACTCCGTGAGCACAGCGAGCGCGGAGACAGCAGTTTGGCTCACAACCAGCGGACCTTGAGAGTCCTGTGATACAACATGTCCTGTTACAAACTCCACTCTGACTTGAGACACTTAAAATACGTTAGCACTAGCAGAATTTGGAGAAAGGAAAAGTGTACAGCCCTGTATGTGTGTGCCTTACGCCAACAAGCAATTTCCCTAGGCATAGAATAGGAATGAGCTATTTATGGTGAAAACTTTTTAAAAGCTTTGAGGTTTTACTTTTTCAGGTTGACAACAAAGCTTAGGCAAGTCTTTTTTTCATAATAGGTTTCATCCGAGATTAGTAAATTAGTGTTTAGTGTTCTTTCTCACAATGGTTTCTAGATCCCGGTTACAGTGCTTAGTGAACAGCGGGAACCCTGCACAGTTCCTTCTGTGGGACTCACGTAATTAGGTGACGCTTCACCCACCCTGTCACTCTGCTGTGACAGTAGTGGTCTGTCTTGTTTCATGAGCATGTCTTATCATGGCTCATGTCATTAGGGACTGAATTTAGATTCTTTTTAAAGGGACTTCTGTCTAAGTGTTTTTCCTTTGTAGACAGCATAAGTAATCTCCGGGCCCTGGGACTTTTGTTTTCCCCATTTGAGTTTGCTTAGTTTTCTAACGATGAGAGACATTTTGAAAACAGTAACTCAGAGTATGATAAGCAAATTCAAAGTAGCATCTTACTTTTTAAGAACTGGCTCAACTCTGAAAGAGAAAATGGACAGAATCATTTGTAAAAAGATTGGGGTGCTGTTGGACTTACTTTTCCTTTGTAAATTGCATTCTGATTTGTATCATAGTATTTACTGTGGTGAATCTATACACATGATTATATTAAGGCAGTGATTTTCAATTAATGGGCTGCAGAATTTCTAAAACATGCAATACCTGACTATTTAGTCAGGGGCACTAACCTCTTTTCCCTTAGATTGTCAAATTAAAAAATGACAACAGCCAACACAACAGTAGCTGTCCAGTGTGAATGAACCAAAATTTTACCTATTTTTTGTTAGATTGGTCAAAAATACAGTTTTTGGTGTGCTGCAAAATTTTAGTAACTAGTTTATGTGTGTCCATGAGATGAAAAATTATGAAAATCACTGTATTAGGTGTTCTTCAGAGACACAGTTTTGCTAATTATCTTTGTTGTTTTAAGCTTTGTTTCTTGCTGGAAAAAGGATTAGTACTCAACTTTTGGTATTAACAGACGTGATAAAACAAGACTTGTACAACTATAAATGTTTATTACTTGAGAAAAGAAAAACATATACAAGGAGATGATGTGATGATTATATAGGTTGAATGATTGGCACAGCTCGATTTAAAAAACAACAGCTTAATTGGTGTGTAATTCACAGCCTCAGGATCAGCTGGCCCACTTTCCGTCTCTGGGTTGTCTCTCCTGGACAGCTCCTGTAACGAGAGCTGTGCGAGATGTGGCCTTTCTTCCTGGCTTCTTTCACTTAGCATGATGCTTCTGAAGTTCATCCATGTGTGGCATTGACGTCATTCCTTTTTTGACCAAGTAATATTCCGTTGAATACACAGATCACATTGTGTTCATCCATTCATCAGTTTGTGCTGTTTCCACTTTTTGGCTATTACGAATAATGCCTCCATAAATATTTGTGTTCAAGTTTTTGTGTAGACATGTTTTAATTCTCTTAGGTATGTACCAAGGAGTAGATTTTTTTTTAAACTGCATATGGGACTATATTATCTTGAATTTTACAAAAAATATGTAGAAAGAGGAAGTCTTATTTTGAGAATTGTTGGTATACCTAAGTTGAATTTTTGAAAGGTCAAGAAGACTTAGCCCTGACTGGGTGGCTCAGTTGGTTGGAGCATCATCCCCTACACCAAAAGGTTGTGGGTTTGACTCCCAGTCAGGGCACATACCTATATTGTGAGTTCGATCCCTGGTCAGGACACAAATGGGAGGCAATTAATTGACATGTTTCTCTCTCTCTCTAAAAAAAATAAATAATAATAAATAAATCCTCAGGTTAGAATAAAAAAATTAAAACATTTACATAGTTTTAGTGAGATAATCTTTATAGTTGATTATTTAGAAAAGCATGATTCTTTGTTCTGGTTCCCTTGTCTAATGATTAACTTTGCATTTTAGATAGTTTCAGCTATAAAAACTAGATAAACCAGTTAATTTGAGAGGTTATGAAATAATGAGGCGTATATTGTAGGTAGCAAGGTATTTATTAAAACTTTTGCTGTCTTTCCTTTTTTATTTTGAAGCAGTTTAAAGGATCGGTTCAGCTCGTAGCCTTGGAGTCGGACCAGGGCTTGATAGCACTCGTATTTGTCAGCTCAGTAACTTTGAAGAGGTGACTTAGCTTCTCCAGGCCCCGCTCCCCTGACCTGTGAGAGGAAGGAAGGGTGGTGTCTGGCACACTGAGCTGGTGTGAACCGGGCGGGCATGAGTGCGCATCACAGTGCCTGACACTGAGCCCTGGTAAGCGGGATGGGAGTGCTTTCCTACCCGGGCAGTGCTTCTGCATTGCGTCCGGGGGTTCCTGAGGCCCTGAGAGGGGTGGCCCACTAGGAAGCCCCTGTGCAGGTGCCTCAGTCACACTCGCACACACCCACATTCACACCTCTCTGTGTGTTTGGTATGCAGGGTGGGGCAGCAGTAGGGCTGCAGTTGTGAGTACGCAAAGCATGGAGTTCACGCTTGTATTATTATTAACTATCATATTATCTGTTTGTATTACAACTGTAAACCGCCTTTTGCCCACTCCTGTATGTAGTCAGACTTTCAGGAGACAGCACTGACCATGTGTGATGGACTGCTTTATTTTCAATTTAAATTAATAGACTTTATTTTTTAGAGCAGTTTTAGGTTTACACAAAAATCAAGCCTCATGGTTTACTCTATTATAACATCTTGCATTAGTGTGGTCCATCTGTTACACTTGATGAACATTAATTGTAAAAAAAAAAAAAAAAGCCCATAGTTTACATGGAGGTTCACGCTTTACGTTGTACAGCTCTGTGGGTCTTAACATAAGTACTATCATCTTTTCACCACTGGAGCACTGGACGGCATAGTTCCCCTGCCCTGAACATCCCCTGCGCGCCCATGCTCATCCCTGCCCAGCCTCAGGGCAGCCACTGACTCTTGTCTCCATGGTGTTGCCTTTTCCAGAATGTCACATGACTGGAATCACACAGTATGCAGTTTTTTTCAGACTTCTTTCACTTAGCAGTAGGCATTTAAGATTCCTCCACATCCATCTGGCTGACTCGATAGCTCATTTCTTTGTGTCACTGAATAAAATTCCACTGTCTGCACAGACATTTTATGTATCCATCACCTACTGGAGGATGTCTCAGTGGCTTCCAAGTTCTAACATTTAGGAATAAAGCAGCTACAGATATTTGTGTGTACGTTTTCGTGTGTATGTAAGTTTTCGGTTCACTTGAGTAAATACCGAGGGTTTCAATCACTAGATCCTACAGTGAGAGCATGTTTAGCTTTGTCAGAAACTGTGGGACTGTCTTCCAGGGGCTGCACCATTTGCACCCCACCAGCGAGTTCCCCGTGCCCCACACCTGCACCTGCACCAGCACGTGGTGGTGTCAGTGTTCCGGGTTCTGGTCGTCCTGAAGGGCGTGTGGTGGTGTCTCATTGTTTATTTTCAGTTTCCTAATGACGTATGATGTTGCACATCTTTTCATGTCCTTATTTGCCATCTGTGTGTCTTCTTTGATGAGTTGGGTTTTTTTTAACTGGGTCCTTTGTTTTCTTATTGTTGAGTCTCAAGAGTTCTGTGTATGTTAAAGGTGTAAGTGCATTATGTTTTCTCCCAATTTGGGTCTTGCTTTTTTTTTTTAAATAGTTTTATATTACTCTATTCTGTTCTGTTAAAAAACAAAACTAGTCCTGAGGCACTTGATTTTGTAGCCCACTGGTAGGTCACAACCTGCGGTTTGAGAATCAGTGTTCTATGTCCAAAATAAGGATCAGCAGGGGTCAGAGTCAGTACCGCCTTTTTGTTGTTGGTGCTCTTGTGCGTTTCCCAACTGGGGACCGGTCAGGGACCGAACCCTCAACCCAGGCATGTGCTCTGCCCTGGAATCAGACTGGTGACCTTTCGCTTTGTGGGACGATGCCCAGCCAAATGAGCCATACCAGTCAGGGCTCTTTCTTTATTTTCTTTTAGAGTGAATTCTTTTCCCAAAATATTTACAGTAGGGGGAAAACTCACCCCAGTACCCTGCAGCACCACCTTGTGGGAAAAGGCAAGGCTTTAATGAGGCATGTCCGTGATGTCTGGGTTTGAGTGAGTTCTGACAAATGTCCCATAGGTGTGTGCAGGCACCTGACGTTCACACTAACATTTTTTAAAGATTTATTTATTTTTAGAGAAAGGAGAAGGGAGGGAGAAAGAGAGGGAGAAAAACATTGGTGTGTGAGAGATACATCGGTCCGTCGCCTTTCACACGCCCCCAGGTGGAGTATCTGGCCCACAGCCCAGGCATGTGCCCTGACTGGGAATCAAACCGGTGACCTTTCAGTTTGAAGGCCAGCATTGAATCCACTGAGAACACCAGCCAGGGCATACACTAACGTTTTTTAAAGTGATTTTTTTTTTTTTTTTGCCCTGGCCAGGTGGCTCAGTTGGTTGGAGCATTGTCCCATACACCCAAAGACTGGGGATTCGATTCCCGGTCAGGGCATGTGCCTAGGTTGTGGGTTTGATCCTCGGTTGCCGTGTGTATGGGAGGCAGCTGATCAGTGTTTCTCTCACATCAGTGTTTCTCTCTCCCCCACCCACACCCCCATCCTCTTACTCTGAAAAATCAATAAGCATGTCCTTCAGTGAGAATTAAATTTTTTCCCTTCCCTCTGATGTGGATCAACTCTTTTTCTATAGAGACCTTGAAGATGGGAAGGCAGGCTCCTACCCTTCATGTCTCAACCCATTGTCAAAGGGAACTTTCTGTCTAATTTGGGGGGGAGCCTACTGAGTGCCTGCCGTGGGCCAGGCAGCTCTCCAGGCCCTGGCAGCGCGGCAGCGAGCCAGCGGCGGTTCCTGCTGTGGTTGAGTAACAGAGACTGGGGGACATGAATTTCACTAAGATTAGGAAAGAGAGGTTTACTGAAAACTATAGGATAGAGTTACAAAGTAATGTTTCAGTGATCTTTGCGTAAGTTTTCTGGGTCTTCTTAGTTTTTAAAAATCGGCGTTCGTGCTCTTGCTGAGCAGTTCAGTTAACTAGACTGTTGTCCCAAGACACCAAGATGGGGGGTTCGAGTCCCCAGTCGGGGATAAGAATCAACCAGTGAATGTGTTGGGGTGGCCAAAAAGTCCGTATGGTTTTTCTGTAAAATAAAAGACGTGTTTTTCATTTTCAGCTAGTAACTTCATTGATTTGGATATTTTGAGCATGTCAGGCTACCTGCCCCCCACTCCGGCTATTGGCTTCCAGTGGGCAGAGGCCAGGGATGCTGCTAAACACCTTCCCATGCATAAGACAGCTCCACGGCAAAGAATTACTTGGCCAAAATGTCAGTAGTAGCAAGAAACTTCACAAACCACTTTTGACACGCTTGATCAGTCACAGCACCTTCTCCACACACTGTGCAACCTCTTCTTGCATTCCAGTTGTGTTCTTACCTTTCTTGAAATAATAAAGCACGATATGCTGAAGACGTTGCATGTCTTCTTCCATCTTCACTATTAAAATGGCTACACAAAATTCACCAATTTTGGTACATTTTTTAAAAATGCACACTGATATGACAGTTGTCATGATGCAGTCTAACAAATACACTGAACACTGCTGGAGCCATTAGACGGAAAAAATGTAACGGACTTTTTGGCCAGCCCAGTAGAAATAAGTGGAAGATGGGTGGATATTTCCCTCTCCCTCCCCCTCCCCCCATTCCTCTATTTCTAAAAATCAATTAATTAAAAAAAACTTTAAAAAATCAGTGTTCAGACTCACATATCTGCTATTCTCCTTCTTCTCTCCCTCCCCTGTCATGTTGATTCATGACACCTTAATTCACGAGCTGAAAAACCTTGTTAATTCAAAAAAGTGCCCCCAAAATAGTGTCATGCCATTGTTCATTCTGACAGCAAGTTCATAAAGAACTCTGCTCTTCAGAGCAAGTAAGTGCACGCTGAGCCCTTTTGAGCGTTAAAAAAGGGCTGCTCTGTGCCCGTCGGGGAGTGAGCATGTGAGACCTGGTTCTGGGCGGAGCCTGGTGTTCCAGAAGCAAGGTGATTGCATAACACTCACTAGCTGGTCGTTCATTTGGAGACCAGGCTGCGGGCGCTGCGGCAGGCACGGGGGCGGGGAGCGAGGGCCGAGCCCAGGGAACGGCAGGTGCCCAGGGATCGGCGGTGCCGCACTCACAGGAGGGGGCTCCGGCGGTTCCTCTGCTTCTGGGTGTGGAAAGCATGGCGTGGGGAAGTACAAGATCTGGGAAAGCGGGGCTGTGAACTCACATGTGAAGACATTTCCACCGGAAGTGTAAAATAACTGTGTGAACAAGAGTAAAAATATGTCCCAGACGTTGTGGTGGGACTTCGAGCGTGAAGGCCCTTTCAGCCTGGACTTGCTCGCACTGAACCTAGGAATCACTGTGTCATTCCCAGTTCTGCAGGTTCCAGGCCGTTTGTTTCAGTATTCAAATGCCCCCCATTTTTTAAATATAAATTTCTCTTATAGGTTAGTGAGCAAAAGTAACTTTAATTTCTTATAAAATGGAAATGTGTTTATGGCATCTGAGAAGAACAGAAGGAAAAATGCTTGCTTGTTGAGCAGGCTGGTGGCGTGTCACGTAGGTTATTGCGGCGTCCCTCCGTGCTGTGGCGTGGCGGGGGCTTTATATCTGTGTGGTCTTCACGGAGCCACCCAGGCTTTCGTGTGCCTGCCATGTGTTAGTTATCGACGAGGCGATGGGCAGTGGGGGATTCGGAAGTGGGCTGCTTGAAGGGGCAGAGGCCCAGCAAGGGGAGGGGGCCATGTTCATGCTCTGATGTCATAAAGACCCACAGTGGAGATTCTTAGTCCCAGAGAAGGTACGCTGTCCTCCCTGGTGAGAGGTGGCGAAGAGAGGTTTGGCAAAGGTGGTGGCATACGAGCTGCGTTTTGAATGGTGAATAGGAATTTACAGGCCAACAGGAAGGCAGAGGGACAGCAGCCTGGGAGGCCGGGACTGGAGCTGAGGGGGCACGGCCGAGGTCCAGAACGGGCAGGCACTGGGGCTGAAGGCTGGGGGCTGCGAGGAAGCGGGGAGTCTGTGGTTTCTCCCGCAGGCCAGGCACCCCCCGAGAGGGTGCTGTGGGAATGCGAGCCCCTGAGGCAGGCAGGAGAGAGTGTGCTAGAGGACAGCCTTAGCCTCCGAGGGCTCGGCAGAGACACCCGGAGCATGTTCATGCTCCCGGAAACATGTCTTGGGAACGGGCTTCTGTTAGCAGTGCAGAGCTCCCGAACACGCGCATTTTCAGGAGGGAGTGACCTCACTGGGTTCACGTGACGGGCTGGTGCCGCTGAAGCGGGGAGGGCTGCTGGGGGGGCAGACTGGCCAGACCAGCGCATAACTGGGGTCAGTTTCTGCTAAGTAAAATCGGGCCGTCGGTACAAAGATGTCCAGTCTCAAAACTTAGGAATTTCGGCTCTTCTAAGGGAAAGCATTTTAAGATGAAAAGTTAGGGGATAATTTTTATTCTACTGATTTTGATCAAAGATTGAACAGCAATGCTCTCTAATGCTGTCTGAGAAAGTCTTTGGTTTAAAAGTACTTTAAGAGTTATGTGTTTTCGAGTTGTTTTTTTTTTAATCCCTTCCAACATGACCTCCTCAGATCTTAGATCAATCAAATTCTTAGGATTTTTTAAAGGTAAAAAAATGCTGGAAAATTTCTATTTTTAATTTTTTTGAATATATTGTGATGTATTTTTATATTTTAGGGCCACTTGCATTTCTTTTACTGTGATACAGTATTTTCTTAGCCAAAGTTTAAAAGTAAATGGATTTTTGGTCTTTTGTTAACAATTTTAGGAGTCCTTTGTATGTTGCCCAAGAGATCAGCCTTTTATTTGTAATATGAGTTGAGAATATTTCCCCCGGCTTGTCTTTTTTTTGCTTTGTAAAAGAGCCTTCTATTTAATTACCTAAATATATAATTTTTTAATGGTGTCTGGGTTTTGAGCCATAGTTAGAAAGGGCTTCTGTACTCCAAAGTTATAAAAAGGAATGTACCTCATTTTATTTCAGAACTTTCATAATTTTATGATTTATATTTAAATATTTATATGGTGTGCAGTGTGAGTCCATTTTGCTCCAGGTGGTGTTTTAGTTGCCCAGACACCATTCGTTGTAGAGGCTTGCCGTCCATCGTTTCCCATTTACTGTTCCCGGTACTTCATGGTTGGTCCCACTGATCTGTGTGCCTGCTGGCGCTGTGTTGTTCGGAGGCTTTATAATGTCAGGAAGGGTAGTCCCCTCCCAGTACTCTTCTCTTTCGGAGCTTTCCTGACTTTTTGTACATTTTAATTTTTCTACATAAACTTTATTTATTTATTTATTTATTTGGAATGTATTACTTTTATTTTACAGAGAGGGGAAGCGAGAGAAAGAGAGGGAGAGAAACATTACTATGTGGTTGCCTCTTGCACGCCCCCTACTGGGGACCTGGCCCACAACCCAGGACTGTGCCCTGACTGGGAATTGAACTGGCGACCCTTTGGTTCACAGTCTGGCGCTCAGGCACTAAGCCACACCAACCAGGGCCTACATAAACTTTAGAATCAGTTTCTATATTTCCCAAAACTGATCCTGTAGGCGTTTTGGTGGGAGCAGGGATGGGGTGGGTGGGAGTGTCTGTGAGGAGGTGGGGGATCACTTTTCAATTTGCAGATTAATCTCTTCCTGATAATGTCTCTAAGTTGCAGCTTTAATCTTTTCTCTTACAGATGATATTAACCGTGTTCTTGAGCAACAATGAACAAATTTTAACGGAAGTTCCCATAACACCAGAAACAACGTGTCGAGATGTTGTGGAATTTTGCAAGGAACCTGGAGAAGGTGGTTGCCATTTAGCCGAAGTGTGGAGGGGAAACGGTATGTGTGGGACCCTGTAAAGGTCACTGAGGACATAAAACTGTTCATCAAGTGTACAGCATTTTTCCTAGTTCTTCATTACCTGTGGCAATAAGGAGTTGGGTGATAAAAGTAAAAACTGGTATGATACTAGATGGGGTACAGGGTTTTACAGACACTGGTCTTAAACAGGTGTGTGGTGTGCTCTGACCCTCCCTGCAGCCATCTGAGGTAAGCTGGGCAGGGAGACCCAGGGCTCTGTGAAGCCTTCCTTGATACCACTGCGGCCAAGTCCAAGATCTCTGTCCCCTGAAACCTTACAGTGCTGTGTCAGTTAGGGTTGAGTTGTTCATCTGCTCTTCTTTTACCAGTGATGACTTCATGAAGGCAGGGACATTGTTTCCCTGTGTATGAGAGTCTTTAAGTTGTAGGCCCTCCACAAATACGTACTGAAGTGGGAAGAGTAAATGCCGGTGCTACATTTAAGGACTGTCAGCTAGCTGGGCAGTGTGGCTAATAGGACTAGTGAGTAGAGAAAATTCTGCCAGATAATTTGGACTCTTAAAGGAGGGGCTGACTTTAGATAGAATAGGATACACTAAGCGAGGGGAGCAGTGGGAAGGGAGGACAAGAGAAGGTGTGTGTGCCCCTGAGACAGTGTTGAGGGAGGGCGGCAGCAGGGTAGAGACCAGACCGGCCCCCTCAAGGCCTGTAGGCTTCTGCTGAGGGCAGCCTTTACAGTAGCAGGAGGCGACTGTGCAGCCCGGCGTGGGAGAGTCAGGGAGTGACCAGCGGCAGCACTCCGAGTCTGAGGTGGTGACGAAGTAGGTGAGCATCCAGAGGGATGTGTTTAAGAGCACTTAGGGATAATCAGTGACATCTGACTTCGACTTTTTTTTTACGTTTTTACCATTGAGGTAGGATTGACAACATTATGTTAGTTTCAGGTGCACAGCATGGTTCAATATTTGCCTGTGTTGCGAAATGACCACCACTGTAAGTCTGGCTCATGTTCATCACACAGTACAGAGTTTTTTTCTTGTGGTGGGAACTGTCAGGATCTGCTCTTCCAGCACATTTTAACTATGCGGTGAAAAGCATCGCTGTTAGAGTGTTACCGCGCGCAGGGCTGTGCCAGTCTCCTCTGTCTCGTCCCAGGTTTAGTGCGGGTACTGCCGATGTGACCGCTGCTTACAGTTTGTTTTGGTCACAGTTGACACACAATATGACACTAGTTTCAGCATGTGACATGGTGATCAGACACTTCGTTCCTTACAGAGTGGTCACCGCCCGGCTTTCCACGTGGTCATCACAGTGGTGCCGACCACATTCCCACGCTGAGCTGAACCTCGAGTCCCTGGGACTGACTGTGTGACTGGCCATCTGTCCTCCTCAGTCCCTTCTCCTTCCTCACCCAGCCCGCACGCCCCTCCCATCTGGCAACCCTCAGTTTGTTCTCTGTATCTATGAGTTTACTTCTGTTCTGTTCACTTATTTTGTTTTTCAGATTCCACATGTAAGTGAAATCATATGGTATTTGTCTTTATCTGACTTATTTCACTTAGTATAACATCCTCTAGGTTCATCCATGTTGTTACAAATAGTTGGATTTATTTCTTTTTTTATTGCCAAGTAGTATTCTATTGTATACATATACCATACCTTCTTTATCTATTCATCTGTCATTTTCAGCAGAAGTGAGACCATTTCTGTCTTTGCCCTCAAGTGCCCTCCAGCTTGCCTACGCCTGCAGGAAGGGGAAAGGGCAGCAGCATATGGGGTGCTCATGTCTGCGAACAGCAGGATCTTCTTTTTTGTGGAAATCCTGGACTCACCCAGGACCTCTAGAACGTGTGACAGGACTGCAGCTCACCGAGTCCTTTCTCTTGCGGGGAAGTCAAGTTGTCAGAATGAGCAGAAGGGAGAAAAGATAGTGTTCAGTTCTGTGCTGCCACTCCCAGACTTTTCTAGAAGCTTCAGGGTTTGCTGATAATCCTTCCCCACTTTCTTTTTTCTTTTTTTAATTTTTGAAAATATTTCACTTATTAATTTTTAGAGAAAAGGGAAGGGAGGGAGAGAAACATTGATCATTGCCTCTTGCACTCCCCCAACCTGGGACCTGGCCCACGACCCAGGTGTGTGCCCTGACCGGGAACTGAACCGGTAACCTTTCAGTTTGCAGGACATTGCCCATCCCACTGAGCCATATCAGCCAGGGGTCCTTCCTCAGTTTCAAATACAAGCGGTAGAGGGAATATTTCAAGATTTCCTTTTTTTTCCCCTTTGAGATAAAATTTACATAAGATAAAAACCACTGTTTTGAAATGTAAATTGAGTGGTTTTTAGGACACTTGCGGTGCTGTGCAGCCATCACCAGTCTCTGTGCCTCCCTGTTCCCTCCTCCCCCAGAGCCAGGCGGCTACTGGGTTGCTTTCTGGCTCTGACGCATTTGCTGTTCCAGTGCCCCCAGGCGTGGGGTCACGCACTCTTGGCGCCCCTCTTGTCTAGCTGCTTTCACCTAGAATAGCGTTTCCGAGCTTCATGCGCGCTGTAAGAGTGTGTTGGTGCCTAGTTCCTGCTGCTTGGCGGAGGAATAGCCGTTGTCTGATCTCCACATCTTACTCCTTCATTCCTCAGTTAACGGCATCAGGGCTGAACTTCTTGGCCACTGTGAATGGTGCCGCTGCACACGTTCACGTTCAAGTGTTTGTGTGGACTCACTGAATTGCCGGGAAGCGTGCCCTTCTTCCTTTCCACGTGCTGTTGCCACGTGCAGCATTTCGGTGAACAACAAGGGATCCGATGTGTCCCTTGGAAGAGGGGGGGCTCAGCGCTTCATGAGAAGTGCCGTGAAGGGCGTTGGTCAGTGTTTCCTGGGTAACGCTGGGCAGTTGCGTTTATGTTTACTTCCTGTGCTGAGTGGTCGGTCGCCTGGGTCACTTCCCAGTCGTACTCCCGCTTTCACTTCATTCAAGTTAGAGTCTGTGCTTGTAGCGCTCCCGAATTCTAGTAAACATGCATATTTATTTACATTCACTTTCAGTTTTTCCTTTTGGTAGGAAGTCGTTGGTTTGTTTCTGAAGAAATGAGTTGTGTTTTTCTTCTAGAGCGTCCCATACCCTTCGATCATATGATGTACGAACATCTGCAGAAGTGGGGGCCACGAAGGGAAGAAGTGAAATTTTTTCTTCGCCATGAGGATTCCCCAACTGAGAGCAGTGAACAAGGTAGATAAGTGCTCTTCCCCCATGTGTTCATTTTTGCTGTAAAAGTTAATTTAAAAAAATAGGAATAAGTATTATTGATGCTCTTTCTCCCTTCACTCACAGCGGTAAGCAGGAGAGTTGGTGTCTCACTGTCGCTGCGGCTGACAGTGCCCTCCTGCTCCTTGGGCACCGGCCCCTGCTCCCTCCTCAGGCCTGTGGTCTGTTCAGTAACGCACTCAGACCTGTGTGGAGGGCTCTTGCTCTTTAAAGGGATGGCTTTCAATAACGACCAGATGGGTTGGATGTCTAGACTGTAAGAATAAATGCAGCCATGCACTGTCCGGGTAGCTCCGTTGGTCAGAGCATCATCCTGATACACCGTGGTTGGGGGTTCAGTCCTCGGTCAGGGCACATAAAAGAGTCGACCAATGAATGCATAAATTCTTGGAACAACAATGCTGTTCTCTCTCTCTCTCTCTCTCTTAAATCAATAAACAAAAAAAAACATTTTTAAAGAATAAATAAAAGTGCTCTGGCTGGTGTAGTTCAGTGGATTGAGCGCACCTGACTGTGAACCAAAGGGTCACCAGTTTGATTCCCAGTCAGAACACATGCCTGGGTTATGGACCAGATCCCCAGTAGGGGACGCGTGAGAGGCAACCACACATTGATATTTCTCTTCCCCTCTCTCTAAAAATGAATAAATAAAATCTTAAAAATAAAAAATAATTAAAAAAAAGACAAAGCAAAACTCCAGTCCAGAGCCTAGGTCAGGGCCTTATATTAAAAAAAGAAGAAGAAGAAGAAAGAAAGAAAGAAAAAAGAATAAATAAAACCATGAAAAGATTAGAAGAACTCTGGGAAATAGGCTTTTAAAAAAATTTATGGTACATAAGACCTTTCTAAGTGTAATGCTAAGCCATAAAAGATAAGACAAACTGAATTATTAAAAAAAAACCCAACAACCCCAAAACTGTGTGCATAGCAATAACCACCTTAAGCAGTTCAAAACACAAATGATCAACTGGGAAACAGCATTTACAGCACATTAGCTAAGGGCTCATTTCTGTCACATGGACAGTTATACTTCGGTACTTGTTGGCTTCAGAACTCAGCAAACCCTGTAGTCGTTGCATTTTGATGAGAAAAAAATGTTCCCAGACTCAGCGCTTGCTCGGGACTCGTGACACTTGCTAGAACTTACACTGGTCACAACGCTGCCCCACAAGAGAGAAACGCCTCATCATTGGGTGCTCATCAGTTTCGGCACTCGACACAAGTTCTGGAACCAATTAACAACAAGTACCGAGGTACCACTGCAAAGGGCTCCTAAACCCCCCCCCCCCCACACACAAAAGAACCAGTTTAAAAAAAAAAAAGAGTAGCCTATACAAATATGTACGCAGTTCTCAGAAAAGGAAGTAACCGTAGCCGTAGGTTATATGAAAAGATGTTCAGCCTTCCTCCTAATGAAGAAGACACTGACCCCCTGTTCCACTGGCCGCCCTGGCGAAGATCGGAGCGTTTAAGAACACAGCGTCTGCGAGGGGGCTGAGAGACGGGCGCGCGTCCACACGGCCGCGGGAGTGCCAGCTGGCAGCTTTTGCAGAGTGCACCTTGGTAACATCTGTTCCGCTTGCCAACGCGCAAAACCTTTCACCCAGCAAGCTCGCTTTTGAGAGCTCACCCTGCAGCTGTGCCGACACACACAGAAGGCGGCGTGCACTCAGTGCTGCCCACGGAGCATTTCTGACAGGAGCAGCCTGCGTGCCCACCGGGCGTCGGGCTGACAGGCCGTGGGGCGTCGAGCGGTGCGCTGCTCTGCAGCCGCAGGGGGAGACGCTCTGTGCCCCGCCCATCTCCCGGGCACACCACGGGGAGCAGCATGCACACGCGCCGCCTTCTGTGTGGCAGGGGCATGGGGAACTGCGTGTGTCCATATTGGCTCTGTGAGGCCGCAGCGTCTCTGGAGACCGAGAAGCTGGTACCGGTGGGAGTGGGAGTGCGGGGGAGGCCGCCAGGCCAGGGAGGGAGGGAGGGAGGGGAGCTGCGCCCTGTGCATCCGTTTGTGCCTTTTGCACTTTGAACCATGGGGACACACTGCCTCTGTCTGAGTTAAAAGTTACACAGACAAGGGCGTCTTTTTATCTAAAGCACAGACACTATACAGTGAAGAGACCCTTAATTTGTTATTTAACAGGGATTGTGGGTTACTTCTGGTGTTTAAAAAAATAAACAGCGAAAGGATATTCTTCTGTAAAAAAGGTTTTTTAAATAAAGATTTTCTTTATTTTTAGAGGGGAAGGGAGGGAAAAGAGAGGGAGAGAAACATCAATGGTGGTTGCCTCTCACGCACCCCCCACTGGGGACCTGGCCCACAACCCAGGCACGTGCCCCGACTGGGAGTTGAACTGGTGACCCTTTGGTTCACAGTCAGGCGCTCCGTCCACTGAGCCACACCAGCCACGGCTGTAAAAAATTTCTTTAGGCAACATTTTGCCCCTGAGATGAGCTGCTCTCTCCTTTAAGGTCATCTCCACAGCTGCCATTGCTGTTGCCGCGCTGTGTGTCTACAGCGCACCGTCACTTCTGGCTTTTGTCCCGCTGGCTGCCGGTCACCCGGGGTCAGGAGACCAAGCCTCCAGGTCCAGCTGTCATCCACGTGCCCCTTTGACAAGGGCCCTCCCTGCCTCTGCACCGGATCCTCCTGCCAGGGGTTCCCGCCCTGAAGCGCTGCTCTTGTGCCAGGAGCTTGTGTGAACCCCTGCCTGGGCTCTCCCCGCGTGCGTGGCCTCCCTTCCCTGGCTGTGCGTGGTTTTACTTTGTTTGTCGGTACCGTGTGTGGCATAACCCTTAATGTCCTGGGGGGGGGGGGGGTCTCAACTGCATAAAGTTTAGAAGTGTTAGGGATACTTAAGAGACCTGTCTGGAGTCATAACAAAAGTGTGTAATTTACGAAGCTGTCTCCCTGGTACCCGCCTGGCACCATATATGGTGGATTACAATATTATTGAGTATATTCCCTGTGCTGTGCCTATTTTTTGTAACTGGTAATTTGTACTACTTAATCCCTTCCATCTTTTTCACCAGCCCCCTAACCCCCTTCCCATCTGGCAGCCTTCAGATTGTTCTCTGTGTCTATGAGTCTGTTTCTGAGGCGTTTATTTCTGGTTCATTTATTTCGTTCTTCAGACTCCACATGTAAGTGAAATCACATGGTATTTGTTTTTCTCTGACTTATTTTACTTAGCATAATACTTTCTAAGTTCACCCATGCTGTTGCAAATGGTAAGGTTTCATTTTTTATGTGGCTAAGTAATATTCCACTGTGCACATGGACCACCTTTTCTTTTTCAGCTCATCTACTGATGGGCTGTTTCCCTGGGTTGTTTCCAGGTCTTGGCTATTGTAAATAACACTGCAGTGAACATAGGCGTGCTTGTACTCTTTCAAATGAGCGTTTTGGATTTCTTTGGATAAATGCCCGGAAGTGGAAATTGCTGGGTCATAAGACAGTCCATTTTTTATTTTCTGAGGACACTCCATAGTGCTGTGTGTAGTGGCCGCACCGATCTGCATCTCCAGCAACCGTGCATGGGGGCTCCTTTCCCCACGTCTTGGCCAGCACTTGCTGAGCCAGGGATGGCAGCCCTGCTGGCAGGAGCAAGGGGGTGGTTCCTTCTCCCGCTCTCGCACCGCAGCCTTCCTTGGTGGTCACGCCCCTGCCCTGACACCGAGTGCGTCCCCACCGGGGACGCTCTGCCCTCTGCTCTGCTTCTCTGCCTGTGCTTATGCACATTCTTTTTAAAAAGCTTTTATTTATTTATTCTTGGAGGGGAAGGGACAAAAGGGAGTGAAATATCGATGTGCGAGAGAACCATCGATCGGTTGCCTGTTTCCATATCGCCGCCCCCCTGGGATCCTGTTTTTGGGGGATTCTGTTCTTGTCCCTCCATCTTCTGCTGCCAGTTTGCTGTATACCTGTGTGCGCACTGTGTACGCCTTCACTTGATGTACGAAGGATGGGCGTTTTGTCTCCCAAGAACCGGCCTGTGCCCCTTGGGGGCACCATCTCCCTGAGAACGCAGGGTTCAAGGGGAGGCAGTACTTGCACGGTACCTTCCTTCTTCAGGCTTTTCAAAGCACTAGGAGGGAAATGGAAACAGTGAGTGTCTGTCTGTCTTCAACACCAGGCTCACGGCCCTCGGGAGCCCTGTGCTCTAGGTGATGAAGCCGGCGTGGGGGAGCGCCGCAGTTCTCGGGGTGGCATCACGTAGAAGCTGGGGAGGCGAGAGGAGGGGCGCAGGCCCTTGATGACAGGCGTGCCTGTGACGACAGACCCACCTGGTACCTTTTTGTGAAAATATGACAGGACATGCGGAGAATTTTTTAGTTTAATATGAAGCCATTTTTTAAAGATTTTATTTATTTCTAGAGAAAGATGGGGAGGAAGAGAGGGAGAGAAATATCAATGTGCGGTCCCACCCCACACGCCTCCCACTGGGGACCTGGCCTGCAACCCAGGCATGCGCCCTAGACTGGGAATTGAGCCAGTGTCCCCTGGGTTCGCAGGCCAGCGCCCAGTCCACTAAGCCATACCAGCCAGGGCTCATGTGAAGCCCTTTTTTAAAAAATGCTAGTGAGAATAGCTTTTCTGCATCAGGTTTTTCATTATGGATGTCAAGTTCTATTTTAGTCTTCCAACACATAAAAACCCTTTAAAAATTGTAATAACAAATTTCATGTGGTAAAATACACAACATAAAGGTTACTATTTTGACCATTTTTAAGTGTTAGAAACTTGTTGATATAAGTCAATTTCAAGATTCTGAAATAGAATGTTAGATGAAAACATTTATTTAAACTTTTTATATATACATATACACACAAACAGATTAATTATGAAACATTCTTCAACTGTACTGAGACTTGAGTTGTTCATACTGGTAGTTTATACTTGTGTTCAATAAGTATTTGAGTAAGTGAAAAAATGGGTGAACATTGTTTTTCTAGTATGTGTTTTAGTAACTTTGGTCTTCTCATTTCCTTAGGTGGCCGTCAGACTCAAGAGCAAAGGACCCAGAGAAATGTAATAAATGTACCTGGAGAAAAACGTACTGAAAATGGGGTAAGCAACAGTGAATTATATTGGAATTTTCATAGATTTTAGTATATTTTATTGATTATGCCATTACAGTTGTCCCGTTTTTTTCTCCCTTTACACCCCTCTATGCTGCACCCTCCTCCTATCAGCGTTCACCCCCCCTTAGTTCATGTCCATGGGTCGTAAGTGTAAGTACTTTGGCTTCTCCTTTTCCTATACTATGCTTGACCTCCCTGTCTTTTTTTTTTTTTTTAAGATTTTATTTATTTATTTTTAGAGAGAGGGGATGCAGAGGGAGAGAAACATCAATGTGTGGTTGCCTCTAACTTGCCCCCACCTGGCCCACAACCCAGGCATGTGCCCTAACTGGAAATTGAACCAATGACCCCTTGGTTCACAGGCGGGCACTCAGTCCACTGAGCCACACCAGCTAGAGCTGCCCCTGCCTATTTTGTACTACAAATTATGCTTCTTATTCCCTGTACCTTTTCTCCCATTCTTCCCCTGCTACCCCTGATAACCCTCCACGTGATCTCCATTTCTGTGATTCTGTTCCTGTTCAAGTTGTTTGTTTTGCTTTTATTTTTTATGTTCATTTGATAGTTGTGTTTGTTTTAATTTTACTATTCATAGTTTTGATCTTCTTTTTCCTAGATAAGTCCCTTTAACATTTCATATTATAAGGTCTTGGTAATGATGAACTCCTTTAACTTTACTTGTCTGGGAAGCACTTTATCTGCCCTTCTATTATAAATGATAGCTTTGCTGCATAGAGTAATCTTGGATGTAGGCCCTTGCCTTTCATGACTTTGAATACTTCTTTCCAGCCCCTTCTTGCCTACAAGGTTCCTTTGAGAAATCAGCTGATAGTCTTATGGGAACTGCTTTGTAGGTAACTATCTGCTTTCCTCTTGCTGCTTTTAAGATTCTCGGGTCGCAGGTTCAATTCCCAGTCAGGGCACATTCCTGGGTTGCTGTCCAGGTCCCCAGTAGGGAGTGCTCAAGAGGCAACTGATGTTTCTCTCCCTATTTTTCTCCCTCCCTTCCCCTCTCTCTAAAAATAAATCAAATCTTAAAAAAAAAAAAAGAAAAGATTCTCTCCTTATCTTTAATCTTGGATAATATAATTATGATGTACCTTAATGTGTTCCTCCTTGGGTCCAATTTCTTTGGGACTCTCAGTTTTCTGGACTTCCTGGAAGTCTATTTCCTTTGCCAGATTGAGGACGTTTACTTTCATTATTTTTTCAAATAAGTTTTTAATTTCTTGCTCTTCCTCTTCTCCTTCTGGCACCCCTATGATTTGGATGTTGAAATATTTAGTCTTAGAGATTCCTAAGCTGTCCTCACTTTTTGAATTCTTGTTTCTTCATTCTGTTCTGGTTGAATGTTTGTTTCTTCTGCTCCAAACCATTGATTTGAGTCCTGGTTTCCTTCCCATCACTGTTGGTTCCCTGTATTTTTCTTTATTTCACCTTTCATAGCCTTCACTTCTTCCTCTGTTTTGCATCTGTACTTAGTCATTTCTGTGAGCATCCTGATTACCAGTGTTTTGAACAATGCATCTAATAGGTTGGCTATTTCCTTGTTGCTTAGCTCTTTCTCTGAGTTTTGTTCTTTCATTTGGGCCATATTTATTTCTCTCAGCGCACCTGTTACGTTGTGAAGGGCGGAGCCTTAGGTATTTGCAGAGCAACTGATGTTGCTGCGTTGTGGTGCTGTATGTGGGGGAGGGTCCGAGGGGGAACAGTCCTGCTTGCTCGGCTCTCAGCCACCTTTCAGTCACCTGGCACCACTACCCAGAAGCAAATTGGGCTCTTCTGGTTCGGATTCCCCCATGGGTGGGTCTGTGTATGTCTAGGACCCCGTGGCTCTCTCGAACAAACTCTCCTGTGATGCTAGAAGTTTTCCCACCACTGCAACCCCCATAGGTTTTTACAGCAAGAGGTTCTGAGGCTTTATTTCCCTGCTCTGGAACCCTGGGTTGAGAGGTCTGTCTTGCTCCCCAGTTGTTCCTCTTGGTTCATCTGCACACAAATGTGGGACTGCCCGCCAGCTGCCACCTTGTCGTGAGTCCTGGCCCCTCTCTCACTCCCCCCCCCCCACTTCCCTTTCCAGTCCCTCCTACCTGTCTGGATGAATGTTTCTTGTTTAACTCCTTGGTTGTCAGACTTGCATACAGTTCGATTTTCTGGCAGTTCTGGTTGTTTTTGGTTTTTAAATTTGTTGTCCTTCCTTTGGTTGTGCGAGGAGGCACAGTGTGTCTACTTATGCCTCCATCCTGGCCGCAAGTCAAATTATGTTGAAATTATTTAAATGCTTTTTATAAGTACTAGTTTTGGTTACATTTTATTTTTAAAGAATTATTTTTTACTAGAAATTATCATTTCTGTTGACTTTCAAAATTTTTGTGAAGTCATGAAGAGGCAGTCACTGAGTGGGCTCACCAGCGCACACTCAGTCTGCGTGTTGGGTCACCTCCCGCAGAGCCATGCCCTCCACGTGCGGCCTGGAGCAGCGGCCTGGAGCAGCGGCCTGGCACCTCCATGCGTGTGGCCCTAGCCTGTCCCCTGGCAGCTGGGGGACTCGGCTTCTAGGCTGTGGCAAGCGGGCAGACAGGCTCTGTGTCTCCCGGGCTGGTGTCTTGACCTTTCTGTCCAACTTGGAAAGACGCCTGGCCAGAGGGCGGATGCCCTCTTCACAGCTGTGTGCAGGGGGAGCCTCCGTCTGTCACAGGTGTCACGCTGGAGACAGGGCCAGCGCTGGGTGCGGGTGAGGACGTGCGGAGGGGTTCTCTTTAAGGAATGCTGGTGTGTGTTAAAAGAAAGAGCAGGAAGGACATTTTTCAACATGGCCTGAGAATTTTAGTAACAGCTTTCCAAATAATTTTAAAACTAGAAAATTAGTTTCTTTTCCGGTTCTGCCACCGCCTAGGTATGCAGTCTTCTTCCTTAGTTCAGTGCGTGGCACAACCAGGCGCTGGTGACGAGCCCCGGTCTGGAGTGTGGGGGCCCAGGAAGCTGACCCAGCTGCATTGCCTCTCCACTTTCCAGCTTACTGGTATTGGGGTGCTATTTTAGTTACTTTATTGGGTACCATTGGGACTTTAATGATACACTTAAATCTCTGTTTCTCTGTTCTGCCAACATTAAACCATATCTCTGGATCTTCCTCCCTCTCAGATGAGTATATTAAACAGCACCCCCTGCCCCCATCTCCCCGCCCCTCAGCTCCTTCAGCCCTACTTCTGTGTTGCCGGGGCTGGTGATGTGTGTGCACTGTTATCTCACTATAATTAAGCCTTTTGTACTTTGTCTGTAGGTTGGCTGTAAAGTTTAAACTGTGTAATCGTGTTTATTACTTTAGATTTTGCAGCTATCTACTGCAGAGCCAAGTGACACACTAGGTTCTATTTCCTTTTCTCTGGTTCCAGTGTCCTGATCCTTGTGCCACTCAGGAGAACTGTTGCCACTGTCAAGGTTATGAATTCTCTTCTACCCTCCAGGTTCTTAAGGTCATTCCTCAAGTCCTCTTCTCCTGCCATCTGACAAACTTGTCCACTCCAGATCCAGAGCCTCTGTGGGTGTGGGGTTCTGCCGGGTGTATCTGCTTCAGAAAGTCTTGGATAGAAAGACCCAGAGGCTGTTGTTGGGACTTGTGTCATTTGGTCTGGCATTCCCCCACAGGCTCCCTTGCCCTGCCAAGGGCGGGAACCCCAGGTTGGGAACCCCAGGGGCCACTCGCACACAGTGCCACAAGCATCCGAACTCACCTGTCCTGCTGAATGTGGCGGATTCTTTTGAGCTACAAGGCTTCCCAGGACCTGAACTCCAGGGAAGGTGAAATGAGCACACCAAGGAGGTTTCGTGCTGAGGGGTGTGCACACACGTGATAACACACGTGGTGAAGGGAAGGGGCCTGGGGGGGAGGGCTCCAGGGTGACACGGAGAGCTCTGACTGAGGTCTGAGCCGACGGGCCTGTGGTCCTTGTCTTCCCGGTGGTGTTGTTTCTCGTTCAAGTGGAGGCAGCGTTTATGTTCCAAGATGCCAGAATCAAACGTGTGTGTGGCCTTCGTGTGACTTGTAATTAGAGGCAGGTAGAGAGCTACTCTAGAGGCATGACTTCGTGCTGGAAGCATCACATCAAAGATGTTACTGCACTTTATGGCACACGCGCCTGCCTTTTAAGCCTAATAATACATTACTTTTGTAAAGCACTTCATTGTCAAAAAACACTTTTTTGTGCAATTTTAAAGCTAATAAGGTATCAAGAACTTCTTTCTCCAAAAATGGTTTTGAGTGTGCCCTGGCGGCAGAGTAATGGTGCATGGACCTTGCGGCCTCGCGGGCGGGCAGCAGCCGGGAGCGGGCGGGCAGCCGCTGCAGGGCCGGGTGTGTGGGCTGCGCTGCGGTGACTCGTGCCTGTGAGTGGCTGCTGGGCCGAGAGGCTGGGGAAGCCCTGTTCTCTGAAAACTGCAGGTCAGTGAGTCCAGCTGTCCAGGAGGTAAATGCCCAGGCCCCCACAGAAGTCTGGGGTGGGTCTGGAATATTCTCCCTAGGACTCTTTCCCTGCTGGGTTTGGGAACCCCAGGCCACACGCACGTGTCATACACTTTCCAAACTTACTTGTCCCATAGAGTGGTGAGGACCTGGTGTGGCTTTGTGCTGTGAAGGCAAACGGACTGATTCTCACGGCACGTGCCTGTGTCGGGGTGTCCGAGACCACCCCAGTGTCGCTGATTTACCAGGAGGGCTGGACGGACTCAGGGTTAGTTGTCCTGTGGCTGCAGCTTCCTCCAGCGCGAGGACACAGAGCACGATGAGTGCCCGAGAAAGCCGCGGCGAAGTCCCCAGGGACGGGGGCCCAGGCTCCCAGAGCCCTCTCCCCGTGGAGCTGCATGGGACACTTATTTCCTCCAGCAACACACGGTGACAGCACCTGTGAGACAGTGTCACCAGGGAAGCTCGTTGGAGGCCCAGTGCCCACGGTGTCTGCTGGGAGCTGCTCGTGTGGGCAGCTTCTACTAGGAAGTGCCAGGATTCCAGACTCCCAGGAGGGAAGCAGGCGCTCCACACGGCGTGTTATTTGCGCAGACAGTCCGGGTGCAGTGGGCCACCCTGAACAGTTCAGGGAGCGGTGGGCGCCCCCCCGACAGAAGTCCTGGGGGCAGCCAAGGCCAGGCCTGCCAGCACAGTCGTCTCAGGGAACCCCGTCTCTCTCAGAGGTTCTGGAGACACTTTCCCCTGACCCCCCAGCCAGCCGGGCCCAAACCTGAGTCACCTTCTGGTTTAGTCCTGTGCGTCCAGTGAGTTGCCAAGGTCAGTGGATCCTGCCTCCGACTTTCTTCTAAGAGCTTTATCAGTTTAGCTCGTACGTCGAGGTCTCGGATCCATTCTGAGTTACGTTTTGTGTATGCTGTGAAGTGGAGTCCGACTTCATTCTGTGGCGTGCAAGCCCCTGGCTATCCCCGCACCGGTCAGTGGAGGGACTGTTCTCTCCCCATCGAACTGTCTGGGCCCCTTTGTCCGAGCAGGTGGCCGTAACTGGGAGCGCTCTTCCTGGAAGCATTCGTGAGTGTGGTCAGTCAGTCCCCCTGCTGTCCACATGGTAGTCAGGACTCACCTGGCTGCCCATCACCTCCTGGGCCAGGTGACATTTCGGTTGTCTAGAGAATAAGCTTCTAGACTCCCTCCAGGGTTGGGGAGAGGCCTCCCAGACCCCAGTGCGTCTTCCGTGACTGTCCCGTGGCCTCCCTGTGCGAGGCGCCCTCCACCTGCTGTCCCCTCCCAGAGTCAGGCCACGGTGTCAGCTGTCAGCCTTGTGGGTGTTCTGGGGTGGGCTTGGATGGGTTCTGCCCACTGTTACTGTTGCTGGCTCGAGGTTTGTGTCAGGTGCTACTAGGTCTGTCACTTCTCACCCATTCTTCTTCATGCTTCCTAACTTTTCCTGTCGTCTCCCCTCCTGTTCCCCTGTTCTGTGGTTTAGTAGTATCTGATGTTGAAAGTCCTTTTGCTGTCATCTAGTGGAGTCTTGTTATTTAATGAAATCAGGATTAAATCTCCATTTTGAGCAGAATTAGGTATGGATTTCTTTTACTTTCTCCTTTTGGGAATTGTTGAATTTACTGGTTCTGAGGATTGGTATCTATCAACAGTTCTTGAAAATTCTCTATCATCTCTGCAGGTATTCTTCCAATGCGTTCTGTTTTCTTTTGGAACTCTGGTGAAACCACCTGGCTGAGAAGCTCTCCTTTAATTCTTTTGAAACCAATCCTGTCCAGTGTATTTTTATTTGAGACAGACCGACAACATTACAGAAGCCAGGTGTCTGGTGGCAGCTACTGGAAGTCTCTCAGATTCCACAGGGAAAGGGGGTTTGGGGAGGAGGGTGTAAAGCAGCCATGTCACAGTGCAGTGTGACAAGAGCGGTGGAAGTGGAAGGGGGCACTGGGACAACAGGACCGGGTTCGAGTCCCTCACTGAGGTGGAGATCTGCTCAGAGGAGGAGCCTGGAGCTGCGGTGGCGGCGGCAGGGCTGTGAATGCGCTGGGGCGCAGGAAGGTGGGGGTGGCGCTGAGGAGGAAGGGTCGCTGAGCTGACAGATCCCCCGCCCCCCCCCCCCCCCCCCCCCCCCCCCCCCCGTGCCGAGAGCCTAGACTTAACCTTGTAGGGTTTAAGCAGGAGAACGACCTCTCCGGTGTCAGTGCGTGAGGGGCCTGCGTGTGGGGGCGGCAGGGAGGCGGTGAACAGGGAGCCCACGTGAGGCTGTTGCTGGGTGCGCAGCGGAGTCCGGCTGGCGTGAACCTCTGAGAGGCGTACTTTCGAAGAAGACACTTGAACATAAATACAAGCTTAAAAGGCATCCCATTTATCTACAAACCGCAATTTAAAAGAACTGTCACGTGAGGTGATAATACAGTAAGAGAAATCATTATTAGCTAGCAGACTGATCTTTCTTTACAGATATCTTAAAATAAACGTTTTATTTTATATGAGAACAGTGTTACTACTATCCAAGAAGAGAAATTCCTCTCAAGAAAAATGTTCAGATCTGAGGCTTTAAAATTAGTTCATTTTAATTCGTTGGCATCAGACTCTGTGAAATTGTTGCAAGAGAGTCAAAGAGGGAGTCAGGCTTGTCACCGTCCTCAGGAACAGCGTGAGCGATGGTGATGGGCCTGCTCAGGGGGCCTTTGGTGCTGCCAGGGCAGGTGGCTTCGGTCTCTTGTGATTTCTCGTAAGTGTCCAAAATAGTTACCTAGAATTCTCATTCTTCCCCTTATGTGTTTCTTTATTACAACATGCTAGAATCAAATTATCATTAGCTTTTATGTTTCTAGATGGGGGAAGATTAATCCTTTCCTGGTAGGTTGGCCCATGTGAAATTACTGATATTCGACCATTTTTGATCTACAAAAACAGCATTTTCATGTGATTCGGACTAACAGTAAATCAGCACATGTTTAGCTTTTTACAGTGATACACTGCATGGCTGTCGATCAGGGTTGACAATGTGTGTGCCTCTGGTGAGAAAAGTCAGGGACCTTTTCTGTGCGGTGGCGTGTCCGGCCTGCTGCCCTCGGTAGAGCGGTTTAGGGTCCTGCCTCTGCTGCGGACCCCGCAGAGACCCCGCTCTCTTCTGGGAAACAAGCTGCACCCCTCGCGGCATTCTGTCAGCATCAGCTAAGGACGCCGTAAACTTGGGTGTCTGTAAGTGGCTGACGCTGCGTAGCAAGTGCTCACGATCTGTTGACTCTCTAAAACTCAGAATGTCTTTAAGAACCCTGAGTTCCCATCTCCAGAAGTGGTGCCAGGTCCGGAGTGTCAGAGCAGTTGTGTGAGAGGCTCTTCAAAGAAGCAGGGAAACTTCAGGGAGCAGAGGGCCCTGCAGCTGGATCTGCGGGGTGGGCAGAGGTTGGAGAGCAGGGGCGGCACCGCAGACCGCGGGGGAATGTGAGCAGACGTGGAGGTGGGGAGTGCCGGCTCTGGGAGGGAGAGGCCGGCCCAGAAGTGCGAGCCCTCGGAAAGTGCCCTGAGCTACAGCTGATGGGACTGGGGGCAGGGTGGGCTCTAGTCGAAGGTGGAAGGTGACGCCAGAGCCCTGAGTAGCAGTGGGGAATCTAGGGCGGAGGCCAAGGGCAGGAGGAAAGGGAGGAGTTTGGTTTTAGCCGGGCTGAGGCTGAAGTCCTGCAGGCAGGGCATCCGAACAAGATGTGGACTTGGCCACAGGAACTGGACCTACCTAGAACTCCTTCAGAGGGAGACCAGAGCGGCTCGGCTCGCCCACCGTCAGGGGTGAACTGGAGTGTGTCCTGTCCCCGACACTGCAAGCGCAGGGCATTTATTATTTCCCCAAGTGACATCGCAGCACCTCTCTGGTCTGCTGTCACCAGAGGTGACGTGACGTGGTTGAGCATCAAAACCAGCGTACCTGGGTAAGGGCTGACGTCTGGAGTGACCCTGCGTCCCCAGTCAGTGTCTGTTGTCGACAGAGCCCACTGGTCCTCTCTGTCCACTGGCTGCCACGGAATGCGTGTCAGGCATGGAGGGGGAACAACAGCGTGTGCAGTGCAGCTAAAATCTCCGTGGGCTGCAGCACAATCAGTCGAGCACTCTGCAACACAGGCTCTCGGCGCTCGTGAACACCTTCCTCTCTGCATTGCCACTGTGCTGTCGGGGACGACAGCCAGAGGCCCGTGAGCAGTGAGCGATAGACGGCTGGACGCATGCAGAGTCTCCACGAGACTTCACAGTGAGCGTCTGCCAAAGGTGGACCCGGCTCCTAACAAAGAGAAGGTGGAGAAAGTGACCCCAGGCGACCTCTGAGGCTAGTTCACAGAAAAGATGGGGGTCTCCCCATTCCCCTCGCACTCTTTCTCTTGGGTCACTTGCTGGGGGGGGAACTGCTGCCATGCCACAGAGCGTGTGCGTGGGAAGGCCGTGAGGCAGCCCAGCAGCAGCTGGGTGGCCGTGGGAGCGCACCACCTCGGAGGCAGACCCTCCCGCCCATCAGGACTTCCGGCCACCACAGCCCAGACTCACGGTGCGCTCACCCCACGAGAAACCTCAGGACGAAGCTGCCTGACCGAGCTGCTCCCGAATCTCCCACCCACAGAAGCTGTGAGCCAGAGTGAACGTTTGCTGTTGTTCTAAGCTGCTCGGTTTCATGTGATCTGTTTACTCAGCACAGAAAACTGGTCCATGTACGTGAGGGGCTGCTGATGCCCAGATCATCTGCACAGATACGAAATATGTGAATTAAACCATGAGTACGTGCTGGTGTGAGTAATAAAAACACGTGATACTGCTGGAAACGCCGCGTCATGTAATGAGCGCTTGTTCTCCGTTGCCAAGGGAGGGAAGGGAGCCTTCGCAGTGGATGGGCTGGTGCGGGGACGCAGTGCAGCAGTTCTTCAGGGTGACTTGGAGAGGTCAATTTTTACTTTGGCATCTTTCACTACTTCGTCCACTTTGAAGGAGATTACACTCAAAGTCATAGGACAGGAACGCTTTTTTAGGGCAATAGAAGCTAAACAAGAGAGCACTTCAAAGCAGACAGCGGTGGCCTGCGGGCACAGTGGCCAGGGAGCTGTAGAAGATGTCCTCTCCTGGTCCCTGGGCACGTCTGCTCAACGCACACCGTCTGCACCTGTCCACGTGCGACGCACACTCGGAGCTGTGCCACGTGTGAGGGGCACTTGCATTGTGTGAATCGGTGACTGTTCATTTGCCTGAAACCGTCATGTCCAAATACCACTTTTTATAGAGCATTATTGAATGTGTTTCTGGATGCGTCATTATGCCCAAAAAAACTTGTCTGGAAAGGGACATAATTGTTCAAGAACCATGATAGTGAAGAGTCACCAAGCCGAACAGATAGTCTGCCAGGGGCCGAGTCTGTTTCCTGCTCCCACGGGTGGAGCTGCGGTCTTCGTCGGACCGCGGCGTGT
The DNA here is from genome assembly GCF_004126475.2 of Phyllostomus discolor. Classification (NCBI taxonomy): domain Eukaryota; kingdom Metazoa; phylum Chordata; class Mammalia; order Chiroptera; family Phyllostomidae; genus Phyllostomus; species Phyllostomus discolor. Next base: position 217,502,583 of record NC_040903.2, on the reverse strand, counting down.
GCTGGGAGGTGTGCTTGGCGTGTGTTGGCGGAATGTTTCAGTAGCGCCTCAGGTGGGACGTACAGCCGACTCTCCTTGCTAACATTTGGAAAGAATAAAAACCAACAAAAATGCATCACTAGTGGCTTAGGATGGAAGACGTGTGTATTGCATAATTGTCTACAGTGGTTTGTTTTGAGAAACTTTATTGTATGTTTTTAATAACTGAAATGCTGTAATACCAATTTCAAAATTATATTTAAAACATTACCCAAGGAGACAAACATACATTTGATTAAAGTCAAGTCATTGACTGGCTTGTGCTGTACATATTTCAACCGTATTGTCAAGTGGATTGTAGTAGTTTCTTAGTATCCTTTAAAAACCTAGTTCTTGTAACCTGTATTTCACACATGCTGTATTTTCATAGCCTTGTGACTCATGCACGTCATTAGTGCAAATGAGACATTAACGTGGGAAATAAGCTTCCTTTTTATTTCTAACTTGTGGCAAATCGTGGGCTTAGCTTATGCATTGAAACCTACTCAAAGTGCATGTGGGATTGGTAGCTTAATTTTTTGCTTAGTGTTTTTCATTACTTATCAAAACACCATTTATATGGAATGCTTTCTTTGCCAAGAGGTTAACATTTTATTTAAAAAGAGGATGACCAAAGTTTGAGCAAGTCTTGGCAATGATGTGGAGAAGCCAGGACTGTCATGTTGCTTGTGGGAGTGTCAGAGGTCTGGCCCCATCGGCACACCGTCTGGCCATCTCTGTGCCCCAGCTGCACTGGCCGCCTGTTCCCCTAGAGAAACCAGACATTTGTCCACGTGACTCTTGGTACGTGAATGTTCAAGATGCTTTATTCCTCTGCTAAAAAGTGGAAACCACCAGATGCCCTTGAGCAGAGGAATGGATAAACAGCATGTGTCTACCTGCACCCCTGAGCGCCGCTCAGCAGTGGGAAGGAGGGAATGCTGGTGCTGTGAAAGCAGCCAGACACAGAGCAGTCCGCTCTGCAGGGTCCCTTGGGCCAGTGGTTGGGGGAGGGGCGAGCACAGCAGGGCACTTTCTGGCTGGATGGGGATGTTTCCTGTCTCACCTGGGGCGGTGGCTGCTCTGAGCTGGCAGAGATGCGGCTACCCAGGGAGTGTGGTTGGGCGTGGTGGGAAGATAAGGAAGCATTGGGCCCCTTGTAAATCCATTCAGCACTCATGGATTATGGTCATTGGTCGGAGGCTGTGGCCAGGTGCTGTGCCTGCCAGGTGAGCTGGGACCGGCGGAGTCTGGAAGTCTATTAGCTAGAGAGCCCCTGACGTGTAAGTTTTCTGTTAGGTTAGTATTGATATTTGCATGTGAAAGTGTTGTGTGTTAGAGGTATAGAGTCTCTTATTGTGTCTTCAAGTAGATGTGTGGAAGTGTGGAGAAAGAAGGGGGTGATGTGACCCGAGAAGCGATCACTGTGTGGGCAGGGGTCTTCTGTTTTCTCTGTCTGGGAGCTGGGGAGCTGGTTAGACCTGGAGTCGGGTGGGCCATGTTTGTCCTGGAGACCTGGGTGCTCTCGGGGTCAGGCTGGAGAGCAGCAGGCCTCTCCCTGGGACCCAGAGGTCAAGAGCACTGGCCTGAGGAGGAGCCCTGAGCCCCCCGCAGGAGGGGTGTCAGAGCCCACGGTGGCTGGAGAAGTGTTTGCATGGGCCTGCGGCTGTCGCCAAGAGAACTTCTGTACTAATTCACTCGTCCTGGAAGTGGCTTGTTCTCCCTGTGACCTGGACTTGAACTCCATCAGGTGACTCTCCTATAATGAGGGACCTCGATGTGCCCAAGGGAACAGGACTTGATTTTTTCTTATTAGATGCAATGAAAAGCAATGAGCAAGGAATTTAGTCATCTGTTTGTTCAGACTTTTTTGGGTCGTGTTGAGAATCTAAGATGTTGATGTGGGGGTGAGTCTCCACGAAGAGAATGCATGATAGGCCTATGGTCAGGGTCAGATTTGCACAAGTGTTTTGTTTACTTAAACTCTGAGAAGGTGCTGCTTTTTGCTACATTTTCACACTGAACAATTACGGGAATATGTACTGACATGTTGCATATTTGTTGACTTACTAGTTTATGGTTGCTTGTGTTTTTATAAGCCACTTAAAATACAATTAAATTACACAGGTGTGTTTACTTGGAGATAATTCGTTGAGCTGTACACTATGATTTGTACAGTTTTCGGTGTGTCAGATCTACTTGCAAATGAAATTTTATTACATATGTAAGGTTTAATACGAAGTTACTTAGGACGGCGTGGCGTGTCTTAGTTTCATCCTGAGAAACGTGCAGATGACACAGCACACACAGAGAGGTCCGTCTCACTCACAGGCATCATGTGTCTGACTGCTGAAGAGCGAGATCTCTGTCCTCTCCACATGGTTATTCTCGGCCGTTGGTGGGGAGGGGGACCAAACAGATACTTTCTTTATGTTGTACCACTATGAAATTAATGTGGATTGAAAGATTTGTTGAATGGACGTAGTTTTTAAGGAGTAGCCATTCTGAAGGTTCCAAAAAATACCTTTCATTGTGATTGGAACATCTCAAGTGGAAATTAGCAACCCTTTATTATAAGCATAAAGACAGAAATTATGGGAGTTTCTGATGGTTCTGCCTGGCATTGTTTTGTAGAGTAAACAAATTTCTTTCAAATGAAAGCTTCTGTAACTTGGCCGTTTACAATACTCGGTCCATATTGCTTGCTCAGGGTGTTAGGCACACAGAGTGGGGGTGTCCGTTAAGACTGTCGAACAAAGTCTGATTCTGTTTTCCAAGAGTCAGGGGTGCACTCGAACACTGTCAAGTCTGGGGGAGACTGGAGTCGGGGGGGGCAGGGTGGACCTCTGTCTGGGTACAGGAGGGCGGGGGGGGGGGGGGTGGCGGGAGGCACGAGCACAGACGCTCCCAGGTGTAGGGAGCCCAGAGCAGAGGGGCCGAGCGCCTGCAGGGGAGCGGCACAGGAGGGGCGGGGGCGCACAGGCCCGACCGGAGCTGGAGGCTGCTCGTGTGCTCGGCCCCGGGCCCTTGGCACGTCCCTTCCCCTGCCACACGCAGATCTGTTCGGAAGACGTGACACACGTGTAAACACGTTAGCACAGCAGTGCAGAGTGCGCACACGTGGTGGCCCAGGGCAGGGGCTCCGCGTGCTGCTCTGCTGCGTGAGCTGCCCGACCGGCAGCCGTCTGAGCCTCCGTGCTCGGTTTCTCCTCCGTGGGGCGGGGGTGCGACAGCACCCACCCGGCCAGGCAGTGTTATCACGGGGCCGACATAAGTTCGTGACCGGAGAGCACATAGCTCCGTACAAAGCACAGGATACGCACAGGGAAAACGCTCCACTCTGTCGTCATCCACAGGGAATGGGGGGGTGCCTGCCCACTTCCCCCCGTTACCGCTCCTCTGGCCATTACCTCGCTGTGTTCGTGTTCTGTGTGCAGTTCTGCCAGCCATGGGTGCGTCCTCGGCGTGGGCCGTGTGTGTGTGTGTGAACGAGGCACTTGTGTTTTATAGTCTTTGTATGTCCAGTTTCCCGAGACGAGGTGGAGTGACATAACACCCGTCCTGAGATCCGTGTGTCCCTGAACACTTGACAGCCCAGTCACCCTGGCGCAGCTGTCAGCCAGCCAGCGCGAAGAGGACCGTCACCTCAGCATACGTTTGCAGAGCTTTGCATGGTGCCGGGCCTCTTAGGAAATGTGGGGCCTGGTCCATCAGCAAAACTGTTACTTATATTGAATAAAATCACTCAACACTTAGGAAAGTTCTCAGGAGAAAACAGACTAATATGTACTCTCCTGACTTCTAGGGAGCCTATTTATTCTCTTTTTAATTTTTTGATTTGAGAGAGAGAGGAAGGGGGGAGAGAGAACACATAGATTTGTTGTTCCACTTACACATGTGTTGCCTCATTCTTGTATGTGCCCTGACCAAAGGTCAAACCTACAACCTTGGCGTGTTGGGACGATGCTCTGACCAACTGAGTGGCCCCATCAGGGCCCCGGGAACCTGTTCAAGACCTTCCCACGGGCGCTCAGGTCAGGGAAGGTCGGGTATACAGACAAGGGCCCCCAGCCCGCGTGTGATCTCGCCTCTGCAGGTCGGTCATCCGCGTGTTGAGCTGACCCTCTCGGAGCTCCAGGACATGGCAGCCAGGCAGCAACAGCAGATTGAGAATCAGCAGCAGATGTTGGTTGCCAAGGTAAGTTTAAAAGCAGAGTGGAGAAGCGTTCAGAGAGTGAGTTCTTCAAGCATTACTGTAGGTTGGGGTGAGTGCGTTCTCGGGTGACACTTGTCAGGAAGCCCACGCCCCGGGAGTCTGAAGCACCACGTCCCCGTCATCTCCTTCAAAATAGCAACCGTGAAGTGTGCTGCCACTCCTGAGGCGGGGCGGTGTCAGGGCAAAGGCCCCGCCTCCCATCTGCGTGTGCACACGTGCGTGCACACACACACACCAGGAAGTGCTCGGCCTTAGCTCCACGTAGATGTGCAGAAAGGACATTTTTCCTGTCATCTCCCTTTCTCTGTGGGTGTCTTCGGCTGGTGGTGTCAGTCCCTTCGTGTCCACGAGGAAGCCAGCCGTCCACACTGAAGAAGCCAGTCGCAGGCCCCGGAGCTGGTGGTGCTGAGTCGTCAGGCTCCCCTCGATGCCGCCTGGCACGGCCCTTGTCTGGGGTGTCACCGTGGGGCGTAGTTAGCGCTCACGCTGCGGACGAGGTCTGCCTCTGTTGTGGGATCTCAGCGACTGCAGGACTTAAAATCTGCCCAAACCGTGGTGTCGGCAAGGATCAAACATAACAAATCATCCCGTCACCCACGCCTTCTGGAAATGACTCCAGGTTGTGATGACCTGAACCGCCCTGAAGCCGCTGTAATGAGAGCATGTGAACGTCACTGCTGGGCTCTCGCTGACTTCTCTTTAGAGAGATTTTTTTTCAGTTTCTTTTTTTATTTTCCAATTGCCATTGATGTGCAATGTGACGTTGGTTTCTGGTGTGCACCATGTACAACCCACGAAGTGGTCCCCCCAAGCATGTGGCGCCCACCTGGCCCCATAGTGACTACAGCACTGCTGACTGTGTTCCCTGTGCTGCACTTTGCATCCCTGGGCCTGCTCTTATCACTGGCAGCTTGTGCTGCTTAACCCCTTCCCCTCTCCACCAGCCCCCCATTCCCTCCTAACCTGGCAGCCATCAGTCTGTTCTCTGTACCTATGAGTTTCTTTCTGTCAAGTTGGTTCATTTATTGTTCTTTATATTCCACATATAAGGGAAATCTGCAGCTTTTTTTTTGAAAGATTTTATTTATTTACTTTTAGACAGGGGAAGGGAGGGAGAAAGAGAGGGAGAGAAACATCAGTGTGTGGTTGTCTTTCTTGCGCCCCTACTGGGGGCACGACTTGGCTCACAACCCAGGCCTGTGCCCTGACGGGGAATCAAACCGGCGACCCTTTGGTTCCCAGGCGGTCACTCAGTCCACTGAGCCACGCCAGCCAGGGCGGTCCACTTGGGTTTTCTAAGTGAGCCGTTTCCCCCTTCTGTCAGGAGCAGCGCCTGCACTTCCTGAAGCAGCAGGAGCGCCATCAGCAGCAGTCTGTTTCGGAGAACGAGAAGCTCCAGAAGCTGAAGGAGCGTGTGGAGGCCCAGGAGAACAAACTGAAGAAGATCCGTGCCATGAGGGGACAGGTGGACTACAGCAAGCTCATGAACGGCAGCCTGTGTGAGTGCCGCAGGCCGCCCGCGCCCACGTGCGCCGGGCGCGGGGAGGCGGCGCGGAGCCCAGCCTCCGGGCGTGCACCGGGCGTGCACCAGGTGTAGGAAGCGCCCGGAGGCTGGGTGCGTCCCCTGCGCAGGCCAGGGGGCTGGGTTGGGGCCACTGCTCGCAGCCGGTCCCCCAGCCGTGTGGCAGGGGGAGGCCTGGCCACGGCTGTGACGGCCACCCTGGGCCGTCGCGGCTCACCCTGTCGTGCGGGCTGTTGTGAAGCAGCAGCCCGGAAGTGGTCTGTGGTTGAGACAGGCCGTGCAGGTGCTCCCTCTTTACCTTTGTTGTGGGACCCAATCCGTGCCTGCTTGGTGTGACCGTGGTGACTGAGCCCGGTCTCTTGGTGCAGTGAGCCTCCCACGTGGCTTGGCCCAGCCTGCTCTGGGACTGATTGCCCTGGCTGAACAAGACTCACTCGTGAGTGCAAGCATGGTTGTTTGCCACACGCTCCCGAGTTTAGGGTCGTGCACGTCACAGTCTTCCTCACATGCTGGCCTGGCGGGGATGATGATGCTGGAGCGGAGTTAGATGTGTGGCCGTGAAAAAGATATCACCCCAAAATAACACAACTCCGTGACAAAGAAGTGCCAGCGGAGTGAGGTGGCCTTCTCTCTTGGTGTGGGGTATTACAGCTGCTGAGATAGAGAGATTCAGCGCCATGTTCCAGGAGAAGAAGCAGGAAGTGCAGACGGCAATTCTGCGAGTCGACCAGCTCAGCCAGCAGCTGGAGGACCTGAAGAAGGGAAAGCTGAACGGGTTCCAGCCCTACAATGGCAAGCTGGCGGGGCCGGCGGCTGTGGAGTTAAAGAGACTGTACCAGGAGCTGCAGGTAACTTGGGCTGGGCCCAGCCTCCACGCTGCTTCCTGGTGTGCCCTGGGAACCAGGGCTGGAGACAGGCTGATGGACTCAAATGCAACAGTGGTGCCAAATGTATTCAGTACAAAGGAATTTTTAAATAGCTTTGAGATATAAGTCACGCAGCATGCAATTTACCCACATAAAGTACAAGTTAGTGGTTTTAGTGTCTTCCCAGAGTTCCCCATCTACCACTACGGTCAGTTTTAGAACATCTCATCGCCCCAAATAAAGCCCGCATCTCTTAGCCGTCCCCTCAGAGCCCACCCAGGGCTCCTGAGCAATCACAGATCTCGCCCCAAGTCTGCAGACCAGCTCTCTGGGCATTGCCGGCGTGCGGGCTCGTGCCCCGTGGGGTTCTTTGTGCCTGGCCTATTTACTGAGCGTTTGCCATACAGAGTCGACCCAGAATTTGATTGGCAACATAGTAAGCTAGGAAAGAGTTAAGCTTCGGGTGGTATTTAAGATGTCTGTGCAAACCGCTTCGATGAGACAGGTGCCTGTTGGCCAGTCCTTGGCTGGGCAGGAGCTGCCATGACAGAGCCCTACAGACGGAGGCTCCCCCACGGACACTCAGCCCCCCCAGCTCTGCAGGCTGGTGGTCAAGATCATGGTGCTGGCAGGCTCAGTGCCAGGGGGTCTGCTTCCTGGCTTGTAGACGGCCACCTTCTCACTGTGCCTCACAGCTCTGATCTCACTTCCTCCTCTAATAAGGACACTCACAAGAAGAACCCCACCACGGGGTCCCATCCTCACGACCTCATCTGAGTCCACACCCCAGGACTGCGGTCATGGGCCCGCAGTCCTCAGTGCCCATCACTCCGTCCGCCCAGAAGAGGACATGGTTTGCAGACTCGCACCCTCTTTTGGTTCCATCAGAACCGTGTTTGGGTTTCATCTGTGCTGCACCCGTACATGTCCACAGTGGGTGTGTGCAAACGTGTGTGAGAGCTCAGTTCTTTCTTCTTTTTCTTCAGTGTTTCCCTGGCAACGAGAATTTGACTGTGTAATTAGTACAAATCACAAAAGTTGTATTTTCTGTTTTGTAGATTCGTAACCAGCTTAACCAGGAACAGAATTCAAAACTGCAGCAGCAGAAGGAACTTTTAAATAAGCGCAACATGGAGGTGGCCATGATGGACAAGCGCATCAGCGAGCTGCGCGAGCGTCTCTACGGGAAGAAAATCCAGGCACGTGGTGGGGAGAGTGTCTCTGTGAGATGAGCTCCCGCAGTCGGTTCAGCCCCGAGGTGCACAAGTGCGCGTCTTCACTGCAGTGGCACTGTCCCCGTCCGCTCAGATGGCAGAGCGTAAACTGGCCCTAACCCGGAGGAGCGGCAGCAGAAGACAGTGCTCTTGGGCGTCTGTCTTCTGCCGTCTGGAGTCGGGGCCTCCCCCATGGGCAGCCACATGCGGCTCCTGGCCCCCTGCTTGCTGTGCTCTGGAGTCACAGCACTCTGCCATTTTAAGCCACTTTAAGCTGGGTCACAGGGGCAAATTCCTTGACCTTGTATGGCCTCGTGTCCTTGCTGCAAACTGATTTGTCTTACCTGCCCAGGAATCACTGTGAGGTTTCTTAGTGAGAACCCAGGTAGAAGGGCTTTGTAAACTCAAAGATTTTATTTATTTATTTTTAGAGAGGGGAAGGAAGGTAGAAAGACAGGGAGAGAAACATCAGTGTGTGGTTGCCTCTCATGTGCCCCCTACTGGGGACCTGGCCCACAGCCCAGGCGTGTGCCCTGACTGGGAATTGAACTGGCAACCCTTTAGTTCCCAGGCTAGCACTCAGCCCATTGAGCCACACCAGCCAAAGTGGGCTTTGTAAACCTTTGAGCAGAATTCTATATAAAGTGGTGAGCACTTTAAAAAAATCTTTATTTGGTACTTTGCATTTCAAAGGTAATAAATACTCATTGAAAAAAGTTAAAACAGTACGGAGATACTTAAAGAAAAATGTGAAAGTCCCTTCCACCCTGTGCTCATTTTTGAGGGATGATAGCTATTCATTGTTCCAGTCTTTTGCTTAATACAGACAGGAGGTATTTAATTTTTAATTGAAATGGAATTGTAGGAGTTCTATCATTCTTACTGTTCTGAACCTAGCCTTTTTTTTAACTACAGCGTAGGTATCATTCCAGGTCATGGCCTCATCTCTTTTGTCACTTGTGTATGATAATACCCATGTCCTGAGGCCTGTGGCCCCAGCCCTGCTGTCGAGCAGGTGTCCCGAGTCTTGCTGTTGCTCTCGGTGCTTCTGTGTGCGTGTGCAAGGCCAAGAGCTTGTGCGAGGTTAATCGGGGGCTGCCATGCGCTCTGGCTGGATGTGGTTCTCCCCCTTTCCTCCTGGATGGTGCTCAGGGCTGGGAGGAAGCGGTGCCTGAGCCAGGGCTGCTTGGCACTCTGCTGTTGGGGTGGAGCCTGGGGCGGGCCACCTGGCTGGCTGGGACAGGGCTCCCAAGGTCTCCTGTCCACACTCAGCAAGTGGGCTTCCATGGTTTGACAAGTGTCCTTGTCAGGTCCTGCTGCTGTGAAGGCGGTTCTCAGGGCGGGAGGCGTAGGCTTCTGGCCTTTGCCTGGTGGGGTGGGGTGGAGAGGTGCTAGAGAAGGAAGGAAACGGCCCATTCTGGGGCTGTGGTGATTAGTGGTCTCAGGGGGGAAGTCTCTTTTTACAAACCTCTGGGTTTTTTTAACCGAAGAGCTCGAAGGTCAGGGGTTAATCTGCAGAACTCTGGGATCACAGATCACGGTTTTCCTCTTGAGCTCGAAGAGCAGCACAGAGGCCACGAGAGGACACATGCCCAGTCTCCGTGCCTGCCTACGGGACATCCTTCTCTTCTGGCGTATCAGGCGGGTTCTCCGTGGAAACAGAACCAGTGGATGTCCCTGGCCAGTGTGGCTCAGTTGGTTGGAGTGTCGTGCTAGAAACTGAAAGGCCGCAGGTTCAATTCCCAGTCAGGGCACTTGCCTGGGCTGTGGGTTCGGTCCCTGGTCGGAGTGTGCACAAGGGGCAACCAACTACTGTTTCTCTTGCACGTGGATGTTTCTCTCCCCCTCCCTCCCTCCCTCCCGCGCTCTCTGAAATCCACGAGCATGGCCACAGGTGAGGATTGAAAAGAAAAACCAGTGGGTGTTCGTGCTGGGGAAGAGACTGATGGACTCGTTATAGGGCGCCGGACCGTGCGGTCGAGGCGGTGGCGGCCTGAAGCCCCAGCGCCCTGGCACTGCAGCTGGGGTCTGCGGCTGTCTGCGGCAGGGCTCCTCTGCCTCGGAGGGCCGCGCTCTTTCTGTTGTTTATGCAAAATTTGAGCTTTTATTGTTTACTTATTTTTTTAATCCTCACTTGAGGAGATGTTTATTGATTTTAGAGGAGGGGGGAGAGAGAGAAACATTCGCACCCCAACAGGGGTCGAACCTGCATCCTCTGAGTGCACAGCATGGCACTCCGACCTCCGACCGACCCAGCCACCCGGGGCTGGGCTGTTTTGTCTTGTTCTTGCATTGGTGAGAACGCACATCAGGCTTTTTTTTTTTTGCTAAGGCCCTCAACTGATCGGATGCGGCCCACCCAGATCATGGAGGGCAGTCTGCTTTAGAGTCTGTTGATTTAAATGTTCATCTCATTTATTAATATCCTCACAGCAACATCTGTCTAGATGTGTTTGTCCAAATGTCGGGCATGCTGTGCATCGTCCAGCCACGGTGACTCAGAAAATGAACCATTGCCATCACGAACGACTAGATGAATGTTATTTTGTGCATCTCACTGGGTGCCTCCAGGGCCCTCCCCTTGAAGAAGCTGGTGCTCCCGCAGAGATCTGTCACTGCCCATGGGTCCCAGGCACCTCTCAGCAGCTGTCAAAGCAGGGACCCTCTCCCCGGAATGACATGCTCGAGCATGCTGAACGTGGCAAACAGATGTAGGAGGTCAAAGATTTCTCAGCGGGACCCATGGGAACCTAGCCAGGGACCCCTGAGGAGATCCCCGCAGGTTCTCTGGTTGCACCCCCCGACGGACTCTGCTTCTGTGGAGGCTGCTGTGCGGCAGTGTCACTGGCTGTGGCCGGGTGTCCCCGCCGTGCATGAACAGCACAGCTGCCCCCAGGGAACTGGCCAGAGCCTTGTCTGGTTCTAGGACCCGCCCCTCAGGGCTCACAGCAACTCTTACCCTGACTTCCTGGACGTGGGCGCAGAGGTTCAGGGAGGTCAAGGCACTTGCTTGTGGAAGCACAGCAAGTACATGGCAGACCAGGATTTGGAGCCAGGCTCGGAGCCCAGGCTCTGCCTGCTCTGCTACCTCTTTGGGAGGGGACACCCCCTCGGGGAGAGGGCTCCCCAGGTGGCAGTGTCCCAGGGGACGGACCTGGTGTGTGTGCAGCCCCCACATGACAGGGGCGATCAGAGAGCGTCGCCCACAGGACCGCAGGTTAAGGCCCTTCGTGGCGCCTTGCCCCGCTTAGACACTCGTCTTCCGGGCGGACGGAGCTGCCCCAGTGCAGGCCAGTGAGGGAGCGGTTCAGACTTGGGTGTTAACTCTCGTTTCTTCCCGTTTTGTAGCTGAGCCGTGTGAATGGCGCGTCCTCGCCGCAGTCTCCCCTGAGCACCCCCGGCAGGGTCGCTGCAGTGGGGCCTTACATCCAGGTCCCCAGCGCGGGCAGCTACTCGGCCCCGGGGGACCCCGTGAAGCCCCAGTCTCTCACTGTTGCTTCGGGGGCCGCCCACGGAAGGCCCAAACCTGGTGAGTGGCCAGACCCTCCTCCTGGGAAGGGAGTGGGAGGGGGGCTGTGGGGCAGGTCCTTGGAGGGTCCTGCGTGCTCCCTCCGTCTCCCCTGAGGCACCGTGTCTTCTGGGCACCGCTGGGAGCCGTGTGCTACCACCGCGACCGTCCTATACACAGAGCACCGTGGCCAGTCGCTCCTACCCCCCCCACTCAGCTTGTCCTCGTCATCAGAAAGTCCACAGACGGTCACTGCAGCCTCGGCCCACTGGCACATGCAGTGCGACCAGCCCAGGGCCCCAGCGTGGTGCCGGTGCACCGCCGTCCCGACAGAGTGCCTGGGTCGCTGGCAGGCCTGGCGGGCAGCTCCGGCCCTCTTCGGCTCTGCTCAACCAGCAGTCAGGCTGCCTCCCAGACCCGGAGAGCCCCACGAGCAGTTGTGTCCCTGCACCAGACAGGGCGGGGTGTCAGCTACGCTGGCACTGCGAGGTGGTTCTGGTTTTCCTTCTCCCAAGTTGAGATGATTTCCCAAGTTCATTATGAGGCTTCTGATTTTGTCTTCAGTGCAAGTGTCTCCATACCTAAAGATAATTGTTCCTTTATGACGAAAATAAAGGATCTCTCTCCTGTACCTCCTGTACCTCCTGCCTCACCCGGGAGAAAATGCCTGGTCCCTTCTTGGTCCTCCTATGGCTAATTCCCATAAAACCTCTGTTTTACCTGGGGTTTCTGGAGCCGCTGGGTGGCCATGCTCCCAGTGACCCGGACAGCGGGCCTGGGGAGGCCACCGTGAGGCTGCAGTGGTTCTGTCTCCCCGTCAGCCCGAGGCTCTGCCTCGGTGCTCAGGGGCGAGCCTGTCGTTCTGACCCACAGCAGGCAGTCTCGGGGGGGAGGGGCAGGGAGGGAAAGCACTTCTGGCCTCAAATAGGTTGATGGGCTACACTGAGCAAGGTGACGTCTGGACTGGGGCCCCGGACTGCCTCAGCAGGGCCTCGTGGCTGCCTGGAGCCTGGGGGCTTTCAGCGATGCAGGGCCTCAGCCGCGTCCCAGCAGACACAGGGCTTGCATTGCTGCTGCGGAGGGTGGGTGTGGCCTCAGGGTAAGCGGGCCTGGCTGCTGCTGCTGCTGCTGCTGCTGCTGCTGCCGCTGCCGCCGCCAAGGCCCAGCCAGGCGCTCAGAGGCTGTGCTCGTCCCACTGTGGCCTCTCTGGCCGAGCCCAGAGTGCATGAGAGTCTCTGTCCCATCGCCGGTCACAGACTTCAGCCTCCACGCTGCTGTGGCCGGGGGAGTTCCCTAGGGCTCCCCCGTGTGGCAGGGGGGATGGGGACCAGGGCGTGCTGTACCTGTCAGGGCTGAGGCGGTCCCCTGGATATCTGGCTGCCCTGTGTGGCTGGTGGCTGGGGGCTCACCAGGTCACCCAGCTCCTGAGCCTGCTGCAGAGAGGAGGCAGCGCGAGTCAGGGCCAGCACGCGGCCCGCCGGCTGTGAGCGCGCTGGGCACCGGCATGCTCTGTCACTCTTTTTCAGTTTGGACAATACTCTGTAAAAATGTAGCTGCTCAGCAACTTCCCTGAAAATGCAGGGTTGACTGGCTTTCTAATCACTGCAGTGGAATGTAGCCCGCCTCTCCAGTCAGTGGGACCTGGTACAGCCTCCTGTGATTGTGTTGTTATAGAGGACAGAAATTTCTATCAGCGTGAAGCTGAATTTTCCTTTTAATGCTGGTAGTAGTACAGCTCAAACCTGTTATACAGTCAGAGGAAGTCTTTCTTGTTGTATGTGAGTGTGAGTGTGTGTGAGCCACAAGCGCCAGGGCTGATTTTACTCACTAGTGTTGACGCGACGGGTCTGACGTGGACTCGGCCCAGCCCCCGTTCCCACAGTGCCCTGGCCCCCCCCCCACCTGCCCGGGCATCACTGCAGGCCGCACACAGAGGGCCAGGTGGGCACTGGCGAGGCCCTGCCCTCAGAGGCCCCCAGTTCTGCTGGGCACGCGGGTGCGCAGGGAGGCGGTCAGGGATCTGGGCAGCTGCCAGCCCTTCAGAGCGCCCTGTCCAGGGGGCGATTCTCCTCTCTGCCGGCGCTGCTCTTAGGTCGGCCCCTCTGGTGTCAGGACAAGGTCTCTCACACTCCGTGTTCTTCTCCAGCGAGCGACGGGAACTGGCCCACACTGAAGCAGAGCGTCAGCCCTGCCGTGAGAGCCACACAGACCGCTAGCGTGGGCCGGACGGACTCGAGTGCGGAGGGGCCTCTCCAGCAGGGCACCGTCTCCAGCCAGCCCGTGCCCTTGTCGGCTCTGGGAGCCCCGGAGAAGCTGGTAGGCCGCTGTCGTGACCCCGGGACACACCCCCCGGCCATGTGCTTGTTTGCGCTCGTCTTCACTGAGGGGAGGGGGTGACGAGGCAAAGCACTCCCTTCGCGTCCAAACCAGACCCAGGTGGAAGGCGTGCGTGGGCCCTACGCACCGGGCGGCGTGCCAGCACACAGGTCTTTCCGTCGGGGCCGTCCTATTGGGGACAGGTGGCAGCCCTGCTGTTTTTTGTCCCCAGGGTCCCCTGTGCCTGGTCACAGGCCAGTTTGAAGGGTAACAAGTTCTACTTTGCATCCTCTG